>NW_004949157.1:2358276-2374380 GCF_000317375.1 Microtus ochrogaster
GTTGGGTGAATTCTTGCATTGTCGCCTGCCCATCTCTTCCTCCGAATGCTCCTCTATGGGTCTTCTTTTACAGGATCAGGTCTCCTTGCCTACTGAGATACCTTCCCGGTGATGGCTCTCCCCAGTAATGGCTCTCCTGGTGCCGAGATCAGATCTCCATGCCCAATGAAGGCTCTCCTCAATGCTGGCTCTCTTGGGGCAGAGATCAGGTCTCCGTGCCCAATGTTTGCTCTCCTGGCACTGAGATCGGGTCTCCCTGCCCAATGTTGGCTCTCCTGGTGCCGAGATCAGGTTCCCGTGCTGGTTAGCTAGCTCGTAACAATGAGCCTACCTTGCTAGGTGCAGGCAGGCTAGTGAAACAAAGGAACTTCCGCCTGCTTAGTTGCCCTGAGTATTCAGAGGGACTCAGTGCCCAGACAGTCTGAGATGGGTGAAGTTAAGAGCCGAAAAAGGACAGGGGCCCAGGTGGGGAGGGTTCTGGATGCAAGCTGGGTGGGATAGGAAGAAAGAGGCAGTATTCAGGGAGTAGAGGCCCCTGAAGAGAGCCCAAGGAGGATAGGGAGTTGAGGAACTTCTGAGTTCCCTGACCCGGGCTGGTGCCGTGGGGTCAGAAACTCACCCCAATGTTGGCTCTCCTGGCGCCGAGATCAGGTCCCCGTGCTGGTTGGGTAGCTCGTAAACAAAGCGCCTACCTTGCTAGGTGCAGGCAGGCTAGTGAAACAAAGGAACTCCCACCCGCTTGGTTGCCCTGAGGATTCGGAGGGACCCAGCGCCCAGACAGGCTGAGCTGGGTGATGTTAAGAGCTGAAAGACTTCCTACATTTTAAATTAGCCCATTATTTTTGCCTATGTTTACCACGTGGCTTGGTACCTTTTTTAGCAAGGGATTCTTATCTTGCTTCCTCTGTGGCTGGGTGACGACTGCAGACTGAGTTATCTTCCCAGAATTCTCCTGTTCTCATCGCCCCACCTATATTTCCTTCCTGGCTACTGGCCAATCAGCGTTTTATTAAAATAATACAATATAAATGACAAGACCATTGTCCCTCAGCACCACGTCCACAAATCAGGACTGGATGAGGCCCCTTCCATGCTCTAATTAACACATCTTTGCACTGTACACATGGGATGAGTAGAGCCACAGGGCTGTCAGTGCTGCTGAGCAGCTTTGAGTATGTGATTCAAAAGTTAAAAAATTTAAAATATATTTAAAATTTAATTTAAAATTTATATATATATATATAATTTAAAATTTAAAATATATTTAAAATATAGAGTACTATACTCCCCTTTTTTTGTTTTGTGAATATAGTCTTTGATAGTTCGTTGAGCTCATTCCACTATGGCCTGTCCCTGGGAATTGTAAGGGATTCCTGACTTTTCAAGGATGTCATAAATGTCCCAGAATAATTGAAACCCTCTATGGGTATAAGCTGGTCCATTGTCTGTTTAAATAAATTTTGGGGCCTTATGTAGGCCAAAGCTTGGCAGCAATGGCTTTTCACGTTCTTCACCTTTTCTTCCAAGTGAGCAGAGGCAAAGATGCCTGAATAAGTATCCACAGAAACATGTACAAATCCCAATTTGCCAAAAAGATGCCACATGGGTAACATCCATCTGCTAAATATGATTGGGCAAAAGACCCCGAGGATTGACTCTCAGATGAGGAACAGGAGCAAGTTCTGCACATAAGGGACATGCCTTGACAATCTTAAGAGCTTGTTTCTTAAAAATGTTATATGTGAGCCTCAAAGAAGTGGCATTACGATGGAATTTATCATGAGCTCGCTGGGGAGAGGCCAAGGAATCCTGGGGACAAAGAGGTTAAGAGAGCTCGGGTCACCTGGTCAACCTGTGCATTGCCTTCACTGAGAGTGCCAGGTACGCCAGAATGTGCCCGAAGGTGGCCAATATAAATCTTATGAGATCTTTTTCATAAAAGTAATTGAATGTTAGTTAGCAATTCATGAACTGCAGAGGTAGTGGCTATATTTCCTAATGTTTCCAAGTGGGGAAGAATCTTATCAACATATATGCTATCAGTATAAAGATTAATAGGTTCAGCTGGAAAGGTAACAATAGCTAAATGAATGACAATCAATTCTACTATTTGTGCAGACTTGTAGGGTACTTTCATTCTAGGGCTGTGACTATGGCAGCCATGCCATTGGAGGATCCATCTGTAAATACATTAAGGGTGCAATCTAGAGGAGCAAGCAACATAATTTTAGGAAAGCAAAAAAGATATTCCTCAATTTTTTTATGTATTTATTAGGGGAGGTAATATTGTCAGATTCAGCAGACTGAATGGTTAAAAAGATGGGCCACTCTGGGCTAAATAACCAGAGCCAGTTAAGCTGCTCCTCATTGTATGGAATAATAACTCTATCAGGGATTTTACCAAACGTCCTAAGACTTTCCAGGTAGGCAGTGTTCAACACCTCCAGGACAGCCAAATGATAGGGCTGCACAACCATTTGGGAGATGCTTGTCCATGTACTCAGAGAATCGGATCTTTTTGCCAAAAAACTGCAGTGGGCTGCAAGCCTGGTCAAAACACCAGCAGAAGCAAAGGCTGGTGATAATCAATATAATTCAGATGGGCTTCTGCTAACCGCTGTTTAATTAACCTAAGACATTCATGGCCTTCAGGTGTCAGTAGCCTGTGAGACATGGGGTTTGAGTCACCTCTTAAGATTTAAAATAGGGGTTTTAATTCTCCTGTTCTTAATCCCACTGACAGTCTAATCCAATTAATGTCTCCCAAAACCTGTTGAAAGACATTAAGTATACATACAGAGCTGATCTAGTCTAAGAGTTTGCAGTCGAACTCTAGCCTGTAGGAGCTCATGGCCCAAATGCTGAAAAGGGAACATAGTTTGCATTTTCTCGGGGGCAATAACTAAACCAGACCTTTGCAATCCCTCATAAAGTGTCTGCAACCCTGCATGCAACTCACATTCCCTAGAGGCTGCAATAAGAATATCATCCATATAATGAATGCTTATACCTGGGGATGTTGCTTCTTTAAGGGCTGCAAAGCTCTGGAAACATACAACTGGCACAAAGTTGGATTGTTGGCCATGCCTTGGGGCAACACAACCCATTGATACCTTTGCTGTAGATCTTTGAGGTTAATAGAGGGAATACTAAAAGCAATTTGGGTGGATCCTCAGGATGCAAAGGAATAGTAAAAAAAAAAGCAGTCCCTGAGGTCAATCATCACCATGTGGTAATCCTTAGGAATAACCACAGGTCTTGGCAATCCTGGCTGTAATGATCCCATAATTTCCATACATTTGTTAACCTGCCTAAGGTCCTGCAATAGTCACCAACTGCCAGATTTCTTTTTGATAACACCTATGGGGGTATTCCAAGGGGAAGTGGATGGCACTATATGCCCAGCAAAGTTCTTGCACAAACTGCTGAGCAGTCAGTAACTTTTCTTCTGATAGGAGCCACTGTTCCTCCCATACTTGCTTAGTTTCTCTCCATTTAATGGGAATTGCAATTTGTGGCTCAACAGTGGACCCTGGTTTATTTTTGCCACATCTTACAGTTAATTTTTGTCTGCAGTAGCCTGGGGATTACCTTGAATATCTTAGCCTAGCCCTCGCCCAGGGATATACCCTTTGATCAAACATCATTCTCTGTACAGGTTCCATGGTTAACACAGCCCCCATGCTTTGTAACACATCTCTTCCCCACAGATTTACAGGTAAATGAGCTAGCACATAAGGTTAAAAGACTCACTTATGCCCTTCTGTATCTTCCCATGTTTACATCTTGCTACTGATTTGTGGACTAGCAACGGGTCTTACACCCTGTACCGTGGAAGGTGCCGGCTACAATGGCCAAGCCTTGGGCCAATGCTTTATGGATATGACAGAAGCATCTGCCCTGGTGTCGAGGAGGCCAGGGAACTTTCTCCCATCAGTAATTAACTCTAAGTGGGGCACTTATCTAATTCTGCAACACGATATGTACATGTTTCCCCAGTGGAACTGAAACCAGAATTCCCCCTTAGATCTTTTACAAAAGGATTATTGGATTTAAATGTTGGAAGTAACACCAACTGAGAAATCCTAACCTTCTCTGGCATGATTACAATACCTAATTCTGCAGCCACCATCACTTTAATCTCCCCTGTGTAGTCCGAATCTACAATACCAGAAATCACCCTTACTCTCTTAAAAGCAGTGCTACTTCTACTCAACGCCAAGCCTACAAATCCAGTAAGGATGGGACCAAACACTCCGTGGGTAGGCCTTGAACACCCATTTGTGGTAAAGCTGCTGGGACAGCAGAACACAGGTCCAATCCTGCTCTCCTTCTTGTTCCTTGGACCAGCTTGTTAATGGTACCCTTTCCTGAGGAATGAATATTATGGAAGAAGTCTCTAGTGCCCCATGAACTTGCTGCAAGGCCCGGAGCAGGCCCCTCCTCCCATTTCCCAACTGACCAGAGGGCAGATGACCATCTGTGTCCATCTTAGACCAACATTCATGATGTCCTTTCCTACAATGGGAGCACAAGCCAGGCTGCTTCCTACCTGAGGCTCCATCTGGTTGTTGAGAGTTACCTGAAGACAGGTCTTCAGGACATTTGGGACATTATTTTCTTAAATGCCCAGCTTGTCCACAGTTAAAGCAAGACTTGGGCCATGCCCCAAGACTACGTCGCTACAGAGCAGCGGCCATCATAGCCCAAGTGGTATGGACTTGGTCAATGTCATTATACAGTCTGATGTAATCATTCAACCCTCCTCCTTGCCAGTGAGGACGAAGAGCCTCTTGATAATATTTGTTGGCATTCTCATAATCTAGTTGTTTGATAACCAGCATGGCAGCATCAACATCAGGGAAAATCCTACCTGCTAATTGCTTAAGAGCCGAATCACAAAATCTACATAAGACTCAGACAGCCCCTGTAGCACATTAGATAACTGACCCCCAGCAGCCTTGTTAGGCAAGGCTTTCCAGGTTCTTAAGATGGTGGTGGCAATTTGACTGGGTCATACATGATTTGCTGATTAAGTGGGTCCAGTACCAGTGAGCATATCCACATTTCTATTTAGGTGCCCTGCAGCAGTGTTCCTTCTGGCCAACTCCACACAATTTTCTTAGTCAGAATTTGTACTAGCAACATGCTCAGGAAGCTGCTGTTTCAAAATTGTGCATTTTTTCTTTTTTGCTACCCCTAAATCAGCTGGTTTTTTTTAATGCCGGTACCCCCTTTTTTTCTCAGCAGTACTTGCAATTCCTTTACAAGAGCAGACTTGGAAGAATTTGCCCGCATCCTTACAATTCACCCTCTCACCTTTTCATTGTTACTTACCTGCTGGCCAGTCTTCCAGAGGGTGTCCAGGGTGTCCCTCAGAGATCTTCCTAGTTCCTGATCCCAGTGGAACCTCCACCTGTGGCACCGGCACCTAGAACCGTAGTCAGGCAAGGGTGTGGGGAGTAAAGAACACACAGAGACATGGGTCACTTTGAAGCAAGAATGCCAATTTTATTGTGTTCTAGGACAGTTTTTATAGTGTACTCCTTGACTAGTGGCCACTCCTTATCTCTCAAGATTTTCTACTGGAAGCCCACCAGAAACCACTTCCTTGTTATCAGGAACTCATGAGGATCTCATGCTTAGAGCAGCTGCAATCATAGGAAAACAAGTTGTTTACTCCAGCAGGCAAAGGGTCTAGAAAGTTCAGGGTCTAAGGATGTGTAGCACCTTTCAGTGGGCATCAGAGTCTTTCTTGGAGGGGCCTAAGATAATTGGGTGCTGGTCACATCCTGGGGTAGCTGGTCACTTTGCTCCTATCCATGATTCATGGTGTGGAACTGTCTGGTGTCTCTTGGACCTGGCTATGTGTTCACAGAGCAGAGGACAAGGTTAAGTTTAGGAAGAAAGGGAGAGGCAGCTTCTGTCTCTCGCTTATCTCCCCCACTTCTCCCCTTCCCCTTTGCTTTCCCCTCCATAACCCACTAAATAACCTCTATATCTCAGCTCTCTCTGCATGGCGTATCTGTCCATCTGTCTCTTTCCCACTGAGGCCTCAGGCCACCTGCCACTGTCCCTCATGGGGCCAGCCTTGGGTCACGAGTGTTATGAATGATAACAAGTCCCATGCAAATCCAGAGGTACTTTCCAGAAGGTTATTGAAAATATCCATGTTCAGACAAATGTGCTATATGCTTCTCATATTATAATATGTTATTCATTATGATGATAGTCTTAATGCTACTTATTTTCTTGGAATTTTAAGACCCTTAGTGTGGGGAGACTCTCACTCAAGTCTCAGGATAACATGACCCCCTCCCCCAGTAACTCATGAGAGACTGTCCTTGCTGCATTTACACGAGGTTTATTTGACAGGACAGGAACCAGTGCACTGGGGCTGAGACTCATAACCCACGCAGGGGAGGAGTTTGATATCGAGTAGCTGGGAGAAGGGGTATTTAAGGGAAGGAACCACAGCCCAGTAATCCAAAGGGGGTATGGAGGGCAACATTGAAAATTCCGAAAATACCAGTGATAACCACAAGGGGGTAACTCCGTTTTTTAAGATTATTTTTAAGATTACAATCTAACTTTATCTTTAGCTAGTTCCTGAAACAGAGTCACTGAATCGGCTATCCTAGATTTTTGGCTCTTTTCTTCCTGCTAGAGGGGTCTGGATTTATCCGGGTCTTTCATCTCCCCACTTCTAGTATCTATTTCTAATCATAGAACTAGATTTTAGTATCTTCTTGACCTTGTAAACCACTATATTGGTGGCGTAACATCAAAATATGAGCAGTACTTATTTTTTTTCTAATGAAGGTAATTAGTTTATTTAATATACATGGACCTATAATCAGTAGCAGAAGCAAAATTAGGAATGGTCCAATAAGGGAAGATATCAGAGTAGTCATGCAAGGAGATCTACTAAACCAGCTCTCAAACCATCCCTGATGTGCTTCACCATCTGTCTTTTGTCTAACCTTTTTTTAAAGTTTACTTATGGAGTCTTTAATTACTCCTGAATGACCCACATAGAAACAACATTTCTCTCTGAGAGCAGCATATAATCCTGTCTTTTAAGAATAACAGATCTGATCCCCTTCTATTCTGTAAGACCACTTCTGAGAGGGAAGTCAAAGACTCATCAGAGTTTGGAAATATATTGCTTTAGAGTCCTCAAATCTTTATCCGTGGCTATTTTTAATTTATTAGAGTACTGAGGGCCTGTATTAGGGCAGTGGTACCTGTTCCAACACTGGCAGCTACCCCAAGGCCCAGGATTACTGCAAGTGTCAGAGAAATAGGTTCTCATCGAAAGTGAGTTTGGTGTTTGTTAAACTTATCTTTAAGCATGTTAGCTGGATGATAAAAGACCTTAGGTACCAGTTGTACAAGCACACAGGAAACTTAAAGACCAATGTCGATATGCAAGGTGTCAGGTCTGTATTACAAGCCCACTATTTATCTAAACTGAGAACCAAGTACCTGGTGTCAGGAATCTTAGGGCTCTTAAGAGTCTCATTACACAAATGTTTGTAGACAGCCGGTGGACTTTCCAGGCATGACCCTACACCTGTAACCTCAGTAAGAGTTAGCCTATAATTCGTTCCCCAAACACAAACATCTTGACCAGTGGTGTTATTAAAAGCCCCGGATACTGCAATTCATCAAAAGTACCATGTATGGCCCTTTTCAACGAGGCTTAAGATTTCCAACTTGATGCTGCCAGACAAAAACATTGTCCCCTACTTGGTACTGATGCAGCACATGTGAGTCTTTAGTGTATATACTTTTTTTAGTTGTTTTTAGAACTGGCGTCTCACCATTTCAAGGGCCTTTAGGCAGGCAAATAAAGGTCTAGAAAGAATAGCATCAGGATTATACACTTCACCTGACTCAGTGAGTGGTGGAGGTCCCCCACATAGGATCTCATGAGGGATGAGTTTAAATTGCCCTAGGGGGTGTTCCGAACCCGGAATAGTGCAAAGGGAAGGAGGGATGTCCAGTCATTTCCGCAAGTCTCTAGGGACAATTTTGTCAGGGTCTCTCTTAGGGTTTTATTTATCCTTTCTACCTGACCTGAGCTCTGGGGTTGGTAAGTACAGTTTTTAATTGATCCCCAGTTAGGTGGCCAGTACCTAACTTACCTGGGCACAAAGGCAGGTCCATTATCAGACCTAATTACCTTGGATATTCCAAACCTAAGGAAGATTTTTTTTATGATCTTTTTAGCCACCACATTGGCTGTCTCAGTCCTGATAGGAAAAGCTTTTACCCAACCTAAAAAAGTATCTATAAAAACTAATAAGTACTTGTTAGTATATCTGGCTGGCTTAATTTTTGTAAAATCTACCTTCCAGTAGGCCCCAGGCCTGTTGCCCCTGAGCCTTGTCACAGGAGTATATATGGAGTGTCCTGCATTAGTCGTAGCACAGGCCTTGCAGCTTTTGACTACTTCTTCTGCCAAGTCAGAGAGTACCATAACATAATAGTTGGGGACCTAACCACATCTTTTAGTTTAAAGACCCCCAAGTGGGTTAGGTAATGTAAGTTGGTAATGTACTTGTGCCCTTTTTTGTGTGGGGGATGACTAGTTTTCCTCTTTCTGTCCCTACTGCTTCATATGGGGTTTTCTTTACAAGTCCTAATTTGCCTATAACTTGATAGTCCTCGGGGGTGTATCTAAAGTTGGTTTTACTGATATTATAATAATCTTTAGGTTCTTTTGACTGCCAGGATCATTGCTCCTTGGGCCATCTGTTTAGCAGTTAGGTCTGCCATCTGATTGCCTTTAGCCACAGCATCTCGAATTTTTTGGTATCCTGGGCAGTGTATGATGGCTACCTTCTTTGGAAATGTATGGCCTTGAGGAGGCTTAAATTTTTTTTTTAAATTTTTTTATGTCTTTTTCTGTAGATGTTAACAGTCTTCTTTGTCTGTATATTGCCCCTTGTATATGGGCAGTGGCAAAAGCATACCTCCTGTCAGTGTAGATATTGATAGACTTCCCCTCTGCCATTGGTAGAGCTTGTATCAAAGCCACGAGTTTGGCTTTCTGGGCTGATGTCCTTTAGGGAGGCTATGCCCAGATTACTTGCCTCCCATCCACCACTGCTGCCCCTGCCTTCTGCTTACCTTCAGCCACAAAACTGCTGCCATCCGTATACCAGATCAGACTCCTAGGCCAAAGCTGATCCTTCAGATCATTTCAGGTACCAGCTTCTTCTGCCAAAATCTCAGTGCAGTGATGGGTAGGTGAGGTGTCACTAGTCTCGGGCAGTACGGTAGTGGGATTAAGGACAGCAGGGGGAGCAAAGGTTACTGGATCAGTCACAAAAGGCTTTAATCACCCTCTGGCCCTGTTCGAGTAAAGCTGATCTAGGCCTTCAACTTTGTTGAAGTCTCTTTCTAATAAAGGTGTGGGACACTCAGGATAACCAGGAAGGAATGAGTCACTTGTCCTCTCCCCAAATCTAGTTTGTAAGGTGGTCCACAGATATTGTTTCTGTCCAGTTGTTTTAATTTCTATAGTCTTTGTGTTCTTTAGCTTTCCCAATGGTTGTTTCAGCACAGAGTGCTCAGCCCCTATGTCCACTAGAAATCCATAGGGGTCCCCTCCACACTCAGGGTTACCCTAGGTATGGGGGAAGGGGTCTGAGCCCTGTCCCCTCTAATCATCTTTTTTTAGGGCCAGTACCTTAGAGGCCCTTCCTTTCTTTGGGCATTTTCTTGTCCAATGTCTTTTTTTTTTGCAATAAGTATAAGAACGTGCTGCACCAATCTGTAGAAGGAGTTGCGGGCCATTTAGGACCACCCAGCTCCCTCACGGCTAGCTTTACCCAAAATGATTACACAGAAGCTGTATTCTTTTAAAAACTGCTTGGGCCCATTAGCTGTAGCCTCTTACTGGCTAATTCTCACATCTTGATCAACCCATTTCTAATAATAAGCACCACAAGGTGGTGGCTTACTGGGAAGGATCTTAACCTGCGTCCATCTTGGAGAGGAGAGCTATAGCGTCTGTCTCACTTCCCTTCTTCCCAGCATTCTGTTCAGTCTACTCCACCTATCCAAATTCTGCCCTTTCAGGCCAAGCAGTTTTCTTTATTAATTAATCAATGAAAGCAACAGATATATAGAAGACCCACCTATATCAAATAAGCACATCGGTCTTTGTCCAAGGGGTGTCTCTGTCTGTCTTTACTCTTCTTTGGTCTTCTGTTGCCCAGGTTCTATCTGTCTAGGTCCTGTATTCCCTTTCTCTCCTACCACTGTGGCCAAAATTATATCAAATTTTTCTCTTGTCTATTATCCCTCTGGTCCTCTCTTTTTTTCTGCCTCCCACCTCTCTCTTTTTCTCTTCTCTTTTTCAGTCTGTCGCTTATGAAACACTTTCTCTGCCTCTTTAACCAAATCCTGCAAGGTGTAATCCTGTAACCCTTTTAACCACTGTAACTTTTTTTAAAATCTGATGCTGACTGTCCTACGAAGGCCATAGCTACTGCTGCTTGCTGACCCTCAGAGGTTGGGTTAGAGGGAGTATAACACCTGGAAGCTTTCTTTAAATATTCAAGAAAACAAATGCAAATACTTGTGCCACACATCATATACAGGGAATATAAACATAGCACAACCCTTTTAAATTTATTTGCAACTATGTCATCTCAGAACTTCTGTCTGGTCTGTTCATGGAAATATAAATATATATACATACATACTAAATGCAAGTATAAAGTAGATTCACTGTGGATTTTACTCTCCTTGAACAATAATGCTTATTACACATATAAATAGCTAAGGATATTTAAATATCATCTTTTCTAAAACAATGGCAAATTTTTGTGTACTTACTTTTCCTGGATTGTTTAGATTTTTTTCTTGGATGTTCAGTAATTTACCTTTTAATAATATATGTTTAGTTTTATTGAATGGAAATATTAATACAATTCAATGTATCAATATTTTGTTATAATCACTATTTTTCCCAGATAAATATCTCAAATAAATATTTTTCACCTTGTAAAAAAAAAAAGAAAACAGATGGTGGTTTAACCAGCCCCTGAGACCTGACATGAGAGCCCTGCAGGCACTCCCTACCTGTTTTTAAATTTGACCTTGAAAGCATACACAGGGAACTAGATAAGGCCCATTTTGTTTACACATTTTTTTTACCAAAATCTTTTTTGTTTTTTAGAGAACATAGCAAAATTTTTCTTGCTTTTTAGACAACACACCAAAAATCTATCTTGCTTTTTAGACAACATAAAAACTCTTACCAAAGTCTTTTTTTTTTTGTGGTTTTTCTCAGTGGGGATGTATGGCTACATTTTAAACAAGAACAGCACATAAAATCCTGTACCAGTGTGAAACATTTGAGACCAACAATAGTTTTTTTTTAACATTAACCAACAATAATTTATAACTAGTCCCTGTAAATGATGTCAGATACTTATAGGATCTGAAAGAGTTCTTCACCTGCGGAGCCAAGCCTTGGTCAGATTTGACCAGAGGTTTAAGGTATGCAGCTCCCAGGGCAGGTGGAAGGAACTCATCCATCAGCACAAGGGGTGGGCAGGGTGGTATGCAACACTGGGGAAAAAAGATTGTTAACCTTTTTAGGCTATAATGATTATCCTCAGATTTTTTGTTTAGTGTTGGAAATGCTATTGCTGTACATCTGCCATCTACAACTGTGTCTGACAGCCCCAAAACCTTATAACAGCAAGGCTGAATAGCCCAGCCATCCATACAAGCATGCTGCCCCACAGCCACGTGCTTGGGTCCAAGGCTGACTCTTTTTTTATGAAATATATCCCTATGCTTATGGCCCTATCTCTGAAGTCTTGTAAGTGGTCACAATATCAAAGTCAAAGAAGTCATGATTTGAGTACGTCAGCATCAGTATAAGTCAGTACAAAAGCACAACACACATTACACAGACATACAGGACAATAGCATCAAACAAACCAAAGACACAGCTTCAAGTTGCTTTGTGGGTGTGACCTGCCCGCTATTGAAATGAGACCTCTATTCATGGATGACTCTACAGAGAACTGACCACAGCACCTGCGTGTCATACCACAGAACTGAGAAACGCCACCCACCTTTCTCAGAGAACTGAACACTCTACGTGTGCGTAATATAAAACAGAGACCAATGATACACAGACAAAGGCTAACAAAACTTAGAAAGGCAAAACCACCGATCCAGAGTCAACATCACAGTCTGTCCCAATAATCAAAGTCACAAGTAAGACAAAACAAAAGACCAAAGACACACAAGACATGCAAACAAAGGTCCATTTCCACCAAGACAGACAAAACCATTCCAGAAATACAGACGGCTGAGAGGACATATAATACCTCCAATCCAGGACAACTTCTGTATCCTCACCAGCACCCAGACGGGAATCTCCTAGGCATCCCTGGGTCCCTTCTTATCTCCTGGGACATCTCCCAGGGTGGCAGTTGGTGGTCTCCTAGGACATCTGCTGATCACTCCCTCTGTCTCTGCCTGAGATGCGAGCGACTACAAAACCGAAACCAAAAATATAGAACCTGAATTCAGCTGGCGCAGAAACACAAAGACACAGACACAGCTGTAAATCTGAAAGTACAGAACCTGAATCTGAATTCAACTGGCATGGAAACACAAAGGCATGACTGTAAACCCGAATGTACAGAACCTGAACCTGAATTCAACTGGCACAAAAACACAAAGACACAGATATGGACATGACTGTAAACCTGAAAGTAGTACAGAACCTGAACCTGAATTTATCTGGCACGGAAACACATAGGCACGACTGTAAACCTGAATGTACAGTACCTGAACCTGAATTCAGCTGGCACAAAAACACAAAGACACAGACACGACTGTAAATCTGAAGGTACAGAACCTGAACCTGAGTTCAATTGGCACAGAAACACAAAGACACAGACACACAGACAATGTCTCACCTCCAAGTGGGTCTTAGGAGACGAGGGTGGTCTCAAATCCCAGACAAGCCCCCAAATGAAAGACCACCCCACCATGTGGGGAGACTCTCACTCAAGTCTCGTAACACGACCACCCCCAGTAACTCATGAGAGATCATCCTTGCTGCAATCACATGAGGTTTACTTGACAGGACAGGAACCAGTCCACTGGGGCTGAGACTCATAACCCACGCAGGAGAGGAGTTCAACCTCAAGTAGCTGGGAGAAGGGGTATTTAAAGGAAGAAACCCAAACCCAGTAATCCAAAGGGGGTATGGAGGGTGTCATTGAAAATTCTGAAAATACCAGTGATAATCATAAGGGAGTAACTCCCTGTTTTTTAAGATTATTTTTAAGTTTACAATCTAACTTTATCTTTAGCTAGTTCCTAAAACAGAGTCACTAAACTGGCTAATCCTAGATTTTTGGCTCTTTTTTTTTTTCTGCTAGAGGGGTCTGGATTTATCCGGGTCTTTCAGAATGAAATGTAAAGGACTAGAAATAAATATGTCAAACATTGCCAAAAATTTATCAATTAAACTAAAACGGCATTTATGTCTTCTAGTCCTTGTATGTTTCATTTTACTGTACAATATAATTAGTAATGGTATTTTGAAAAGCATTATGTAATAGGCATCTATTGGAAAGTTTCACATTCTTAGCATTATATTCTTATAAATTCAGAAGAAACTAAATATAAGTTTAAAAAGGATGATTCTTCTGTTAGAAATTTGATAAAATATGTCAGATGGCAGTGTGGGTGAACTGAAACTCTTGTAAGACTATGGAATTGAAATTGTATAAAGCCAATTCTTTTGGAAAGTGTTTAGGAGAAATTAAGTTCTGAAACAATAATATAGCCTCCTTATATGTGGATTATTTATCTAAGATATTTATATCACAAGGACTTCCAAAGTATTGTTTTTGAGAATTCTTGAATAGTAGGTACTATTAAAAGGAACAGTCTGGTAGTCTGGTGTCAGGTAAGCTGTTGAAGAATGAAGTGGCCTTTTCACTGATTTCATCTTTTGTTTACTTACTCCTTTTTACTGCTTCATTCTTAAAATTTTCCTCCTTTGGATTTCTTTTTATACTTTTTTTTCTTCCATTGCTGGGGATCAAACTCAGAGCCTTGTTCATGCAAGTTTAATACTCTACCACTGAACTACATCCCTAGCCCTCTCTTTTGGATGTCTCATTTCTTATTATGTTAATCCATGTTAGTCTGCTTTTCTTTCTCCTTTAAACCGCTTGCCTTCCAAATTTTGCTGTCATTTCTCAGAGATCATTAGAAGTATGTGGTAAAACATTTAAAAATATCTATGCTTTAATTCTGCTCTTGTTACCAGTTACATAGCTATTGAACTTAAATTCTTTGGGTATTGCTTTTCTGACAAAATGCAGACTTGAGTTAGATGAATTCTAAAGCTAAAGTCAAGGTCTTTTGTACCATCCTATTCTGCAAGTCTCTGGATGAGTGGCTCTTAAATAGGAATCTTGAAATCAACAACTGTAGTGATGAGGCTAGCAGGCCTGCTTTTCGTCCCACCTGGCTACCGCCCAGCTAGCTTTACACCCAAAATAACAACACACAAATTGTATTCATTTAAACACTGCCTGGCCCGTTAGCTCTAGCCTCTTACTAGCTAACTCTCACATGTTGATCAACCCATTTCTATTGTGTATTGCCACTTGACTGTGGCTTACCAGCATGAGTCTAACCACCATCCATCTTGGGTAGGAGAAGCATGACGTCTGCCTGACTGTCATGCTTTCTCCCAGAATTCTTTTCTGTCTATTCCACCCACCTAAGGGCTGGCCTATCAAAAGGCCAAGGCAGTTTCTTTATTAAACAGTGAAAGTAACATCTAGACAGAAGACCCACCTACATTTAACAACTCTACTTATTCCACATTCCCAATGGACTGACATGATATCATCATCATCATCATCATCATCATCATCATCATCATCATCATCATCATCATTATTATTATAATTATTATTATTATTGAGACAGGGTTTATCTGTAGCTTTGGAGCCTGTCCTGGAACTAGCTCTTTAAGACCAGACTTGCCTCCAATTCACAGAGATCTGCCTGCCTCTGCCTCACGAGTGCTAGGATTAAAGGTGTGCGCCACCACTGCCCGACTGACATTACTATTCTTAGTCTACCTGTTTTTCTTCTTTTTCCTGTAGTAGCTTAGCCTGAAACTCAGAAAATAGTTTCTGATCACTGCTTTATGAATGTTCATAAACAAATCTCATTTGTAAACCTGGATGAAAACATGTAGAGTCTTATGATGGATAGATAACTTCTTATAGCCATATTTAAATACAATAAAATATGGAAAAGGGTTTCGATGCAACAATTATTGCAGTTCCAGGTGCACAGTATAGCTTATGGTGTGACTACATAGAAACTCTTTAACAAAGTACATGTGACTGTGAAGGTAGGTTCTATAGCTAAAAGGTTTAGAATCTAATGTGATCTCTGACAGAGAAAGCATAGAAGTCAGCAGTACATGGAACATCTTCCTTAAGAATGGGTTTTATTATTTGGGATCTAAGTATAATGATATGTGGAGGGAAGAGTTAGAGATAAACATTCTGGGTGGGGTCTGCCTCTGTAGCAAAAGGGGGGTGAGGTCTGCTTCTACAGATAGCAACAAAGTCACCAGAAGTTAACGATATCCCCTCCCAGTCTTCTAGGCTGAAAACAGGTATTTCCCTTCTTTGAGGAAACATTCCTACTCCTATGTGATTAAAATTCCTGTTTTCCCTAGTGATCTGTAGACAAAAAGACCTTTTGGCCCCAACAGTTTCGTTTAATTTTCTTTTTAAATGGGTCTGGATTTCCCCCCTTCTGTTTTACTGTCCCGGTGCAGTACATTTGAAAACTTGACTGCTCTCTTATCATCAACAGATAGTTTCAGAAGAGCAAATGTGAGTCAAGGATTTTTATCTAAATAGCAAAATCAGGATTGATAACCAGTTAGGTCATTGAAATATGTCCAATTCAAAGTTTTCTTACTAGAGAGACAATATTTAGAATGGTCTGCAAGTGGAATATGGAAGGGAGTTAGGAGATGGGTGCGTTCTGGGAGAAATATCTTTTTTTTTT
>NW_004949157.1:2375040-2378015 GCF_000317375.1 Microtus ochrogaster
CCCGTTGCCCCAAGTTCTCCCCATCCTACCCTTCTCACTTTTTTCTCCCCATCTCCCCTTACCCCCCTCCCACCCCACCCTTAAGATCCCGATTTTTTGCCTGGCAATCTTGTCTACTTCCCCTACCCAGGAGGATATCTTGATATTTAATAAGAGTGTTTGATTTTGCCCTTAAGTAAAGGGGGAGGGGGGATGTTTGGCAAGCCAGTTTTGGACAATTATCTAGAATTCTTATCTACTCTTCTTTAGTCTATACTGAACTGTCCTTCCTGATTCATCTTTTACAAGTACTATTTAATTTCTGCTTTGATTTATTTTGAGTTTCTAATGCATTTAAACCATCTTGGAGTAAGACCCCATGTTGAATGCTCTTGGGAACAAACAGTTGAGTATTTATGAATGTTCACAAAGCAGTGATCAGAAACTATTTTCTGAGTTTCTGGCTAAGCTACTACAAGAAAAAGAAGGGGAACAGGTAGGCTAAGAACACTGATACCATGTCAGTCAAGGAACTGTGAATTTATCCACTCTTTTCAAAGGGCTGTAGCCTTTAAAGCTGTCTGTAGTAAACTAATTCTATAGTAGTAATAAGTCTTCTAATACCCTGTCCATGTATATTTTGTCCCTACCAATGACCTACTTTTCAGTTTTTTTTTACTTATATCTCAGTTTAAGCTTGCTTGTTCTCTTTTCTATTTATATAAATTTTGTTGTCATACATTCATTATACATATATGTTTTTAAATTAATTTTCATGCAATCTTGTCAGGCACTCGAACCATACTCACTCTTGTACCTCCCCTTTTATCACTGGTATATTAACTACAATTAAGTGTAGGCCCCATGCCCAACAGTAGATAGCCAATACAAAATTATTTCAGTGGTATTTTTGTAGATTTTTGTCTCAATAGCTTTGTTTGAGCACTTTTTTGTCTTACTGGCCTTTTGCTTGTATTCTATGATTTCTGATTTTGTGTTTTTATAGGTTTCTTGTGTATAATGTGTATGCATGTCTATTTATTTGTTTCATGTACTTCCTCTTTATAGTAATAGAAGTTATTGTCTTATTCTCATTTGTTTGCCTATTTTCTAAAGAGAAAGAGAAAGGTGTGAAGTTGGATGAGTGGAGAGGTGGAGAGTATTTGGAATGAGTTTTGGGGAGGGGACTATTTGTCTTTTGGGGTCTGGTTTCCCTCACTCAGGATGACCATTTTCTAGATCAATTTACCTATGAATTTCATCATTTTGAACAGTTGAATAATATTCCATGCTATAATATACCATATTTTCTTTATCAATTCATTTGTTTTCAGACATCTAGGCTATTTTCAGTTTCTGGCTATTATGAATAGAGCAGCAATGAACATGCTAGGTGTCTCTGTAGTAGAGAGTAAAGTCCTTTGAGTACATGCCCAAATGTAGTATATCTGGATCTTGAGATAGATCTGTCCCTAGCTTTCAGAGGAATTGACACACTGATTTCCATAGTGACTGTACAAGTTTTCATTCCCAACAGCAATGAGTATTCCCTTTACCCTACATCCTTTCCAGCATGAGCTTTCATTTGTTGATCTTAGTTATTGTGATTGGTATAAGCTGAAATCTCAAAGACCTTTTGATTTGTTTCTCTAATGACTAATCATATTGAACATTCTTTGTTTATCAGCCAACTGTGTTTCATATTTTGAGAACTCCGTGTTTAGATCTGAAACCCATTTTAAATTGAGTTATTTGTTTCCTTGATTTCCAGTTTGTGTTTTCTTTCTTTGTATATTTTTTATTAGCTTTGTATCAGATGTGTGAGTGGTAAAGATATTTTCTCATTCTGTAGTTTCTTGCTTTTTCCTAATGACAGTATTCATTGCCATGTAGAAGCTTTTAAGTTTCATGAGGCCCCACTTGTTAATTTTGATGCGAGTGCCTGTGCTATCGGTGTCCTGTTCAGAAAGTATCTCTCTAAGCCAGTTAGTGGAAGGCTGTTGCCCCACATTCTCTTCTATCAGATTCAGTGCATCTGGTCTTTGTGTTTCATCCTTGATCCATCTGAGTTTTGTTCAAAGTGATCAGTATGGGTCTATTTGCATTCTTCCACAAGCAGCCATCTAGTTTGAGCATCAAAATTTGTGGAAAATGATGTCTTTTTTTCTGGTGTGTATTTCTGGCTGCTTTATAAAATATCAGGTGTCCATAGGTGTGGGAATTTATGTCTGGGAATTCACTCTAATTGCATTGATCAACATGTCTGACTTTATGATAACACCATACTATATTTTATTACTATAGTTCTGTAGTAGAGTTTGAGCTCAGAGATTATCATAACTCCAGCAGTTTCGTTTATTATTTAGGATTGTTTTAGCTATACTGTTTGTGTATGTGCATTTCCAGATGTAGCTGAAAATTGCTCCTTTGATTCCTGAGAAGGATTGTGTTGGAATTCTAATAGGGAGTGCATTGAATCTGTAGATTGTACCACTGTCTGGTAGGCCAGCCTTCAACAACACAGGGATTTGATAGGAATCCATGGTGCTGCCAAAGCTATCTATCTGAGGGGCATTAGGGGAAAAGGCACTCACAAACTCTCTTGATGGTTTCCTTCTTTATTCTTCTTTTTTCTCGTTATTCTCTCTGTCTCATGTTGTTTTATAGCTTTTATACCCCAACAGAAACTTCCAGGCAGTACAAGAGTCAAAACAGTTGCAGTCCATTTTCAAGTTAATTATTATAGGTAAAAACATGTTTTTTAATCTCCCCCATATGATTAAACATTTTATGTATTACAGTTAAAAAAAGAAATTACCCCAAGAATCCACATTTATACCCAAGCAACTTGTTACAGATTAATTATATGGCAAGCAAGGTGCTTTTGTCAGGTCTTTTACTGACAGTCTACATTTTGTAGTTACAAAGAAAGGGCCAATTACTTTATTACTTATTTTGAAAAGTAATCTTACAAGCAGTCTTAAAGGAATCACAAA
>NW_004949157.1:2378115-2379911 GCF_000317375.1 Microtus ochrogaster
GTACATACTCATTCATTAATATATATACATATATATATATGTGTATATATATATTACATCAGGAGATTGAGGACACAAATGGGTAATAATCACCTTTGGTCACCAACCAAACCTAGCAAGGGAGTATGTCAGCCAGTAAAAATTGGACTACTTTGTTATTGTTCCCTGACCTTGAAAATTTTTTGCTGATGTCGGATAAGTGGACAGAACTCTTGTTCTTAAAGAGTTCTGCATTTACTATGTGCCTTTTTAAAACTTTAGATTGTCTTCTTTTTTTTTAATCTTAGAGTTATTTAACAAAAACATCCTAGTCTAACTTTGTTTTTTCAAAGCTTTGTTTCAGCTGTGATGCACTCTGAGACCCGTGAACGCATCTCCCCACATTAAGGTTAAAAGAATTTAAACTAGCTGTGCTATTTGGGATTCAGTTGTTGGTAATTAACTTGAGCTACAATCTATGCAGCTCTTTATGTGAGACTCACAGACCCTGGCTGTGAAACATACCCTTGTTTTTATTTTATTTTTTATTTTATTCACCAAAACTCTGTATAAGCTATCATTGTTATTATTAAATTAGACAGTACAGGTTAGGGAGGGATCATCTTCTTGATAATCCACAGGTAAAAAATGCCCGGTAGAATGGGCTGCTTCCAAGAGATAAACACATTATATCGCAGGTAGTGGAGATCTCCCCACATCCATTCACACCATGCTAGATACCAGAGAAAAAGAACCACAGCAAACATGTAAAGGTACAGCAGACTCAAAAGACATTCCAGGGTCTATAGTCCTGTGATCTTGCCTAAACAAGATTGACCCATCAGAGGATTCCCTTCTGGAGGCTGACACATGGAATTTCAAATTGTAACTTGTTGCTCCTCTGGCATGGCCCACAGCAAGATTGTTTTGGTAGGATGGTTATTTTCAGTATATTAATCCTACTGATCCATGAACATGGAGATGCTTTTCAATTGCTTTATTCAGTATCTTAAAATTTTTATTATAAAAGGTTTACACTTGCTTGATTAGAATTGTCTCGATATTTTTATGTTATTATGAAAGGTGTTATTTTCTTGATTTCTTTCTCAGTCTGTTTTTTATAGGAAGGCTACTGATTTTATGTGTTAATTTTTATCTTGCTACTTCACTGAAAGTGTTTATTAGCTGTAGACATTCTCTGTGGAGTTTTAAGAGTCTTTTATGTATAAAATCATACCTGAAAATATATTTTGTTTTTTTTCTGTTTGTACATTCCCTTGATCTGTTTCAGTATTGCTATTGCTAAGATTTCAAATATTATATTGAGCAAATATAAAGAGAGTGGATGTTCTTGTCTTCTTCTTCGTTTTAGTGGAGATACTTAGAGTTTCTCTCTGACTAGGGTTATGTTGAGTATTGATTTGCTGTCAGTTGCCTTTATTATTTTCATGTATGCCCTTTGTATCCATAGTCTTTTAAAGACATATCATGAAGGGAAGTTGGTTGTTGTTCAAATCCTTTTCTACAACTAATGAGATGATCTTAAAGTTTTTGTTTTTTAATCTTTTTACATAGTGGATTATGTTTATAAATTTATGTATGTTGACCTATCCTTGAAATGGGATGAAACCTACTTGATCATATTGAGTACTCTATTTGATATGTTTTTTCTTTAAATTCAGTTTGCAAGTATTTTATTGAGATGGTTTCTGTTTGGTCTTTAATTTTCTTTCTTTTTTTTAAATTTTTTTTTATTGAGAAAAGGAAAAAAAAACAAGTTTCCACCTCCTCCCAGCCTCCCACCTCCCTCCCCCTCC
>NW_004949157.1:2398343-2406590 GCF_000317375.1 Microtus ochrogaster
AACTCACCCTGTTTTCCGGTGGAAGAACTGCAACCCTAATATGGAGTTTATCAAGTGAGGCTGGGGCCAAATGCCATCTTGTAATGGCAGCTATTCGAAATGGCTCCCAGCAATGCCAGCACCATTTGTTAAAGACGCTTTCTTTCTTCCATTGTATACTTTTAGCTCCTTTGTCGAAAATCAGGTATTAATAGGTTTGTGGGTTAATATCCGGGTCTTTCATTTGATTCCATTGGTCAACATCTCTGTTTTATACCAATACCAAGCTGTTTTCATTACTGTAGCTCTGTATTAATGGTCTGAAGTCAGGGATGGTAATGCCTTAAGTATTTTATTGTATAGGATTGTTTTGGCTATCCTGGGTTTTTTGTTTTTCCATATAAAGTTGATTATTGTTCTCTTAAGGTCTATGAAGAGTTTTGATGGGATTTTAATGGGAATTGCATTGAATCTATAGATTGCTATTGATAGAATTGACATTTTTACTTTGTTGATCCTTCCAAACAAAGAGCAAGTAAGATCCTTCCATTTTCTGGCACCCTCTTCAATTTCTTTCTTCAAAGACTTAAAGTTCTTGTCAAATAGATCTTTCACTTCCTTGGTTAGAGTTACCCCAAGACACTTTATGCTATTTGTGGCTATCGTGAAAGGTGATGTTTCTCTGATTTCCCTCTCTGCTTCTTTCTTCTTTGTGTATAGGAGGGCAACCGATTTTTTGGAGTTGATCTTGTATCCTGCCACATTACTAAAGGTGTTTTTCGGCTGTAGCAGTTCTTTGGTAGAGTTTTGGGGGTCACTTATGTACACTATCATATCGTCTGCAAATAACAAAAGTTTGACTTCTTCCTTTCCAATTCGGATCCCCTTGATCTCCTTATGTTGTCTTATTGCTGTTGCTAGAACTTCAAACACTACATTAAAGAGCTATGGAGCGAATAGACAGCCTTGTCTTTTTCCAAATTTAGTGGAATGGCTTTGAGTTTCTCTCCATTTAATTTTATATTAGCTGTCGGCTTGCTGTATATAGCTTTTATTTTATTTAGGTATGAACCTTGTATCCCTAATCTGTCCAAGATTTTTATTATAAAGGGGTGTTGAATTTTGTCAAATGCTTTTTCAGCATCAAATGGAATGATCATATGGGTTTTTTCTAGTTTATTTATATGATGGATTACATTGATAGATTTTGCATATGTTGAACCAGCCCTGCATCTCTGGGATGAAGCCTACTTGATTGTAATGGATAATATTTTAATGTGTTCTTGAATTCAGTTTGCCAGTATTTTATTGAGAATTTTTGCGTGGTTGTTCATGAGTGAGATTGGCCTGTAATTCTCTTTCTTGGTTAAGTCTTTGTGTAGTTTTGGTATCAGGGTAACTGTAGCTTCATAAAATGAGTTTGGCAATGTCTCTTTTGTTTCTGTTTTGTGAAATATATTAAGGAGTATATATATTAGCTCTTCTGGGAAGTTCTGGTAGAATTCTGCATTGAGTCCATCTCGTCCTTGGCTTTTTTTTTTTTTGGTAGGGAGGGTTTTGATGTTTCTAATTCATCATGACTTACAGGTCTATTTAAATTGTTCCCCTGGTATTGATTTAACTTTGGTATATGGTACTTATCTTAAAAAAATGTCTATTTCTTTTACATTTTTTAATTTTGTGGCATACAGGCTTTTGTAGTAAGATCTAATGATTCTCTGAATTTCCTCTGTGTCTGTGGTTATGTCCTCCTTTTCATTTTTGATATTGTTAATTTGCATGTTTTCTCTCTGTCTTTTTATTAGTTTGGATAGGGGTTTGTCAATCTTGTTGATTTTCTCCAAGAATCAGCTTTTTGTTTCACTGATTCTTTGGATTCTTTTCTGTGTTTCTATTTTTTTCTTTCTTTTTTTTTTTTTTGGTTTTTCGAGACAGGGTTTCCCTGTGGCTTTGGAGCCTGTCCTGGAACTAGCTCTGTAGACCAGGCTGGTCTCGAACTCACAGAGATCCGCCTGCCTCTGCCTCCCGAGTGCTGGGATTAAAGGCGTGCGCCACCACCGCCCTTATTTCAGCCCTCAGTTTGATTATTTCCAGTCTTCTACTCCTCCTGGGTGAGTCTGCTTCTTTTTTTATTCTAGAGCTTTCAGGTGTGCTGTTAAGTCTCTAATGTGCGCTTTTTCCATTTTCTTTATGTGGACACTTAGTGCTATGAACTTTCTTCTTAGCACTGCTTTCATAATATCCCATAGGTTTGAGTATGTGTGTCATTATTTTCATTAAATTCAAGGAGGACTTTAATTTATTTCTTTATTTCTTCCTTGACCCAGGGATGGTTCAGTAGTTGGTTGTTCATTTTCCATGAGTTTGTAGGCTTTCTGGGGGTAGCATTGTTGTTGAATTCTAACTTTATTTTATGGTGATCCGTTAGTACGCATGTGGTTACCACAGTTTCTTTATATCTATGGATGTTTGCTTTGTTACCAATTATGTGATCAATTTTTGAGAGGATGCCATGAGATGCTGAGAAGAAGGTATATTCTTTTCTGTTTGAGTGGCATGTTCTATAGCTGTCTGTTAAGTCCATTTGGTTCATCACATCTGTTAGTTCTCTTATTTCTCTGTTAAGTTTCTCTCTGGTTGACCTGTCCATTGGTGAGAGAAAAGTGTTGAAATCTCCTCCTATTAGAGTGTGGGGTTTGATGTATGCTTTGAGTTCTAGTAATGTTTCTTTTATGTGTGTGGGTGCTTTTATATTAGAGGCGTAGATATTCAAGATTGACACTTCCTCCTAATGAATTGTTCCTGTTATGAGTATAAAGTGTCCTTCTCTAGCTCTTCTGATTGATTTTAGTTTGAAACCTATTTTGTTAGATATTAGGATAGGTATACCCACTTATTTCTTTGGAGCATTTGATTGGAAAGCTTTTTCCCAACCCTTTACTTTGAGATAGTGTCTGTCTTTGAGTTTGGGGTGTGTTTCTTGTCAGCAACAGAATGTTGGATCCTGATTTCATATCCATTCTCTTAACCTGTGCCTTTCTAGAGGTTAATTGAGTCCAATGATATTAAGTGATATTAATGACCAGTGGTTGTTAACTCCGGTTATTTTTTCTGGTGGTAGTGTTTGTGTGTTTCCTTTCTTTGAGTTGTGCTGGTGGAAGGTTGTCAGATGCTTGTTTTATTATGGGTGTTGTTGGCTTCCTTGGTTTGTGGTTTTCCTTCTAGTATTTTCTGTAAGGCTGGAGTATGGCTAAGTATTGTTTAAATCTGTTTTTGTCTTGTAGTATCTTGTTTTCTCCATTGATGGTGAATGCAATCTTTGCTAGATATAGTAGTCTGGGCTTGCATCCATGGTCTCTTAGTGTCTGCAGCACATCTATCCAAGACCTTCTGTCTTTCATGGTTTCCATTGTGAAGTCTGTTGTAATTTTGATAGGTTTCCCTTCATATGTTACTTGACCTTTTCCCTTTGTAGCTCTTAATATTCATTCTTTATTCTGTATGTTCTGTGTTTTAATTATTATATGGTGAGGGGATGTTTTTTTCGATCCAGTCTATTTGGTGTTTTGTATTCTTCTTCACCTTCATAGGAATATCCTTCTTTTGGTTGGGAAAGTTTTCTTGTATAATTTTGTTGAATATATTTTCTGGGCAGGGGTGTGTGGAACAAAGAAGCCACTGCAGCAGGAGCTGAAGGGGCCCAGGGCTCCTTTCTGGGATGTTCCACCCGCCCTTGGATGGCATGCACTCACTGGTCTTTGTCCTCAGCACAGGAACAGGACTCTTGGAGGTCGAAGTACCCCGCAGACAAAAGGGTGAAATTTTTCTCTTCATAATCTTATAGGCAAACTTTATCTCTATCTTCTTTGTGTTTCCCTGTAGCAGGTTTTCTTGGAAGACCAACTCCTAAATCATGATATGGAGACTTCTTATTAATTATGAATGCTTGATCTTAGCTGGCTGCTTTGTTTTTTGGATCTTCAGGGTGAAACCCAATTTTTCTCTCTGGATTTTTACTAATCATGCTTCATAAAAGTAAATTTATAAATGATTAAATGAGGTCATTCATGCACATGAAAGCATTAGTTATTTAATCTGTAACATGCCTGAGTTTAGCATGTATTAGCAGTGCTTCAGTATGGTGAGACCTACTTGACTTAGTTTAATCATTTCAAAATAGGAAATTTAATACTTTCAAGGATTTTTGTGAGAATTAAATGAGATAAACTATATGAGGTACCTGGGTAAGATTTTGACACATATTGTCCTCATGGGTACTTCTCTACTCGATCACTACACAGATAGAAGGGAGTATGAGATTGAATACCAAATGACAGCAAAAGTAAGTGAAAGTGCTTTGAAAACTGTAAATAGTAATGCAATATAAACTATATTACTATTGATTTTGAAGGTCAGATGATGGAGGATTCTCTCTGGAGTAGGAGTGAAAGGAAAGGTGTCCTAGACTAGAAAATACATAATGAGGTTGTTGAGTAGGTACCATTTATGCTACAGAGAAATTGTGGTGCCTTGTTCTGATTGTGAAGGATTATATGATCACAAGGACTATAGATAGAATGATAGTAATGTTTATAGTGATAAATTTGAAGGAGCCAAATGAATTACATTTTTTTAGAGTGAGGTAAAAAATATCAGACAGGGAATTTAGTAATATGGGCAAATATTGTTGCTATCTCACTACTGTAAAGCTTCATTTGAACTTTTCATATTAAAACAGAGGGTTTAATCCTTTGAGAAGGAAGACAAACAGAGTGTTGAAGGTTTTGAAAAAACAAAAAACAAACATGAAGAGGGAGCCTAAAGCAAGGAAAGCACCAGAAGAGACAAGAATTAGAAAAGAGCAGGAGACCAGAGGTAATGAGCAGAATATAAAGTTGACTGTTATTACTAACTTTATATATCTATCATTAACCTATTTGACTAACTTTTTTTTTGCATTCAGAAAGTTTAAGTTTATCACCTGAAACTATGTCACAACTAGGGATATCTGGATGGCAATTAAGTAGTGAAGAAAAGTACCCAATTGTTTGTGTTCTACATTAGTTGCTAAATAACAGTTCATCCATTCAAAGTAAATAAAGAAGAAATGGAATCTTCCTGTTCCAACTCTAAGGCTACATGCTACTTGATAAATAATCAAGGCCACAGTTACCAGCGTGTCTTGATCATAACACTTATCCAAGGAAAGATGGACATATCTTTAAGGCTTAACTGAGGCTCAGTGAGTCCATGGTATATGATTATGAGGTGCCTCTTTAAATCCCTTCTAATATTGCATTGTGTATATTTAATAAGTAGGTAGTATACCAGTTAAAAGTGCAAGGTATGATCCATGTTTCTATCAGACTCCTAAAGTATATGTTGATCAGCATACCCAGTTTATAGTTTGAAAATTTTGTTGCTGTCATTTACTTTTATAATATAATATATATGTACATTAGTCATTTTAAGTTGCTTAACTCTACTTTTTTTTTATAGCATTACTTTCAGATTGAGAATGCAGACCTGCCAGAAGACTTTCCTAGTCATTCAAATTCAATTAAGTTTAGAAAGACATTTTTTTTTTGGTCATAGTTTCTAACCGAATTAAAATCGTAGTTGGTGCATCAAACCAGAATCTGGATTCTTTTTGTTAAAAAAAAAATGATTCTACTGGGACCAGGAAAATGACTCAGTTGTTCAAGTGCTTAGTGCACAAGCAGGATGACCTGAGTTTCAATTTCAAACACTTATAAAAAGCTGGGTTGGAAAAGGTTGGATTGGCTACACATGCTAACTTCAGTACTATTGGGGGGTGGGAGCTCAGAGACTAGGCTTACTAGAGCCTGCTGGCTGCCAGTCTTACTCCAAATTCAGTGAGAGACTGTCTCAAGGGAATAAGGCCAAGCATGATAGAAAAAGCCACCTGAAAATACTTTGCTGTCCTCCATAAATGCATAGAATGTATTAATCTACACCCCCTGTGGTAGTTTGAATGTAATTGGCCCCCATAAGCTCATAAAGAGTGGCAATATTAGGAGGTGTGGTTTTGTTGGAGTAGGTATGACATTGTTAGAGGAAGTGCATCACTGTAGAGGTGGACTTTGAGCTCTCCCATGTTCAAGAACCGATTCTGTGTCACAATCCAGTTCCTGTTGCCTTCTGATCAAGATCCAGCCAGCACCATATCTGGCAGCATGCTGCCATGCTCTCTGATATGATGATAGCGGACTGAAGCTGAAACTGTAAGCTGCCACCTCAATGAAATGTTGTCCTTGTAAGAGTTGCCATGGTCATGGTGTCTCTTCACAGCAAAAGAAACACTCAGATACTACCTAACACACGTATCATCATACCTTCATATATACACAAAATAAAAATTGGAAAGATTTTTTTCTTCATAAAATTAACTGTAACCAACTATCCAGAGTTAAATACTCTTAAAATGGTATGGGTTTTGTTTGTTTGCTTGTGTGTGTGTGTGTGTGTGTGTGTGTAGCTTAAATTCTTCTAACCTTTCTTTATTGTTTTGTTTCATTTTGTTTTGTTTTTTGAGACAGGGTTTTTCTGTAGCTTTGGGACCTGACCTGGAACTGGCTCTTGTAGACTAGGCTGGCCTCAGACTCACAGAGATCCACCTGCCTCTGCCTCCCAAGTGCTGGGATTGAAGGCGTGTGCCACCACTACCACCCAGCTTCTAATCTTTTTTTTTTTTAACTTTTTTAGAAAAAAAATTAGTTTTACTTACTAGCCCCAGTTCCCCCATCCTTCCCTTCTCCTGCCTCCTACTGTTGGACCCTAGAGTCCAAACACCGAGGAAGAGTCACCCCAAAAGACCACCTCTCACACCACAGCTGATGTAAAAGCATGAGGATTTTATTAATTCTGTCATGACAGGGTCTTTCAGCATTAGAGGCCAGAAAGACCCTGAATAGCTGCTACAGGCTACTTTTAAAGGAAAAAAGCCACAGAAGCAAGGGGGTGTCTAGGAGTTGTTCTTTGACTATTATAATTGGCTTATTCAAAAGGGCTATTACCAATAACTGACTGGAGAGTAGTTGCCAGATCAGATGAAGTGAGAGGTCACTTTGACCCCGTTTCCCAGGGCCTGAGTCAAAACATAAGTGTGTGCTTAAATGTTCAGGAACTGAGTGAACATCTTAATGGTTATCTTGCCACAATTTCTGGAGAACATTCACAAAAACTCAGGGAAATGTAAAGTTCCCAACATTTTTGTAGCTACTAGGTCCAGGGGGAAGGGAGGAGCATTTCTGCTGAAACTGAGAGGTCTCAGAATTGTCAGAAATTGGTTTAGAGTTATTTTAGAGTTCTACACTACCTCCTCCATCCTATGCCCCATCCACTCCTCAGAGGAGGTAAGGTCTCCATTGGGGAGTCAACAAAATCTGGTATATCAAATTGAGACAGAACCAAGCTCCTTGTGCAGCATGAATAATAAAAACCCAGAGATAGAGATTGGCATTCAACCTGAGGATCAGAAATACAAAATAGCCAGCCATTATTAGCTCTTACCTCTACCTCAGTTTGAAGTGGCACTCCTGCCTCCAGGAATCTCAGAATGAGACTGAGAGCTGTCCCTTTCTGTTTTATAATCCTCCTAGTTCTGGAATTAAGGGTGTGTACCACTACCACCTGGTTTCTATGGCAAGCTAGTGTGGCTATTGGGATTAAAAGTTTTTGTCATTGCTACATGGTCTGTAAGATTGGCCAGTGTGGCTCTTTTAATTTTGTAACTGCCACCCTCGACCCACAAGGATGACGCGACCACCGAAGCTCTTCTCACTGCAGTTTATTCCAGGACTTTATTCACAGCAATCTATCTCCTTCTCCTTCTCTTTCTCTCTCTTTCACTCTCTCCTTCCTTCTTTTTTCCTCTCTCTCTCCTCTCTCTTTGACCTCTCTCTCTCCAGGCAAACCTCTCCCAGCCCTTAAGTAGGCACGGGCTGCTAATCCTGGACTGCCAGGTGGGCACTGCCCATAGGTTCATGCATATGTATGCAGGCAGCTGATAATCATTGCGTGATCATAGCATAGGTCAGGTCTTAGCCATCTCAGGAGTTGATTATACATCTCCATCAGGTGTGATTCCATGCAGCTCGCTACAGTTCCCCCTTTTGTTTTGTAAAGCAACAGGTAAGAGTAGAGGTCTGATCTCTGTTAAAAATGAAACATGTACTAGTGTTTGTCCAGGTGTCATCCACTCAGAGAACACTAGACCTGTCCGGTGCCTTTTTACAGAGGTGGGAG
>NW_004949157.1:2407390-2423717 GCF_000317375.1 Microtus ochrogaster
CCCGCTTAAACCGTGTTTTAGGGAATTTGGGCATTGTCAATCTCTCTGGCTACTTCCTGCTGAGCAGGGACGTTGCATTCTTACAGGTATTTACTACAATCTACTGCCATTTTCTAGTCGTGCTCGGACTCAGGTCGCAGAGACTGCAGGGGAAAGGTGGAGACTTCCTCACCGAACTGAAAGGTGGAGGTGTGGCGGGGTTGAGCGGCCAGCCTGACCTGTCCCCAGTCTGGCTGGTTGCCCTGGACTGGGACAGAGGTTCAGGCCAAGAGATCTTATCGCGTGCTGCGCTTCTATGCCCTGAGGCAGGTCCCGGTGTTTGCAGCTTTGCAGACCCTCAGTGCTGCTTGGCCTTGGAGCCGCCTAGAGCTCCTTGGTCTTGGAGCTGCAGCTGCTCACACTCCACTGCAAACTCTGGAGGTCTCGGTAATTCAAACCACTCAAATATCACTCCCTTCCTTAGCATACCTTGTTCAGCAGCAAAATTCAGATCTGTACCAAGCCTGTCCCAGGATGACACATTAAGATTGCCAGAGACTGCAAACCAAGAAGCAATTGTGTCACATTTAGCCAAAAAACTCTCCAAAGCACTCCGTAACAGCTTGTTAAGAGCCAGAAAAATCAGGTGTGATGTTGAAGCACCCATTCTAAAATCCTATTCTTTCTTTTATTTTCATTTTAAACCATCCACTATTGTTGTGGCTATACTTTAAACTGTCCACTTTGATCATGGCTCTGACTTTAAACAGTCCACTTTGGTCGTGGCCCTATTACCCCCACTCTCCCTTCTTCTACCGGCGAAAGCAGAAAACCCACTTTTTTTTTCGTGGATCCCCAATCTTTACATTGAGGATTATTTGGTGCACCTCCTGACTGCAGCACGTTCTGGGCTCCACGGAGAGAGGTTTGGAGGTTCCCTGTACAACTTGTCCCCATACGGGCCACCAACTGTCACGGTCACCCTCAACCCGCAAGGATGACGTGACCACCGAAGCTCTTCTCACTGCAGTTTATTCCAGGACTTTATTCACAGCAATCTATCTCCTTCTCTTTCTCTCTCTTTCCCTCTCTCCTTCCTTCTTTTTTCCTCTCTCTCTCCTCTCTCTTTGACCTCTCTCTCTCCTGACAAACCTCTCCCAGCCCTTAAGTAGGCACGGGCTACCAATCCTGGATTGCCAGGTGGGCACTGCCCATAGGTTCACTCATATGCAGGCAGCTGATAATCATTGCATGATCATAGCATAGGTCAGGTCTTAGCCATCTCAGGAGTTGATTATACATCTCCATCAGGTGTGATTCCATGCAGCTCGCTACAACTTTTCTGATCCTCAGGCAAGTTTTATTTATTAAAATACAAATGAAATATAGCTACATTTCCCCTTTTGTCTAAAATAAAAAGAAAACTATAACTAATATAAAAACTATATACATTAAGTATAATAACTATATACAATATATAAATACATCAACAATCTCTAGTCCATTTGCACTTGACAAATTTAGAGAAAATACTCCATATATATCCTATATTGGTGAATCCAAAGTCTTGTGCCTAATTTACTTTTTATTATAACTTTCTTTCTGCATTTGGTAAATAAGGAAAACTATAATTATAATTAAGTCTTCAACTTTCTCAGGGACCCAAGAAGGAAATATTAACTGAGTAAACAGGAAGTGCAAGCAAGTGATTTAAAAACTATGAGTATTGACAGAAACAGCTGGCTTCCCAGATAGTCAACCAAAGTTCATCTGCAACAGGACCTTCTAGCTTTCAGAGTCTCCATTGAGAAATCAGGTGTAATTTTGATAGGTCTGCCTTTATATGTTACTTGGCCTTTTTCCTTTGCAGCTCTTAATATTCTTTATTCTGTATGTTTAGTGTGTTGATTATTGTATAGTGAAGGGATTATTTTTGGTTCAATCTATTTGGTGTTCTGTGAGCTTCTTGTACTTTCATAGCCATATCCTTCTTTTGATTGGGAAAGTTTTCTATAATATTATTGAATATATTTTCTTTGCCTTTGAAGTGGAATTTTCCTTCTATCTCTATTCTTAGAGTTGGACTTTTAATGGTGTCTCAGATTTCCTGAATGTTTTGTGTTAATAATTTGTTGGATTTAAGATTTTCTTTGGAGTTCCCCAGTTCTAGTTGCCATCACCTGCACAGTGGCAGCCACCACCTCCCAAGCACTTACCCAAGGAAAAGGGAACATGCAAGATCTTGGGAATCCCCACCCCAGTCTTTTTCAGAACCATAAACCCTATCTAAGCTGGTGTGGCAAGATCATGTATCCCACGGAGAAAGTGAACTGTCTGAATAAGTTCTGGCATAAAGCATACTTTCACTGTGAGATCTACAAGATGACCTTGAACATGAAGAACTACAAGGACTATGAGAAGAAGCCCTACTGCAATGACACCATCGTCAATGTGCAGCAGATTGGGATGCTGCCAGCCAACTACATGGAGGCCATCTGAGGTCTGCCTGTGCTATCCCATCCTCTGTCTTTAATGCATTCCATGGCATCACATCTGTCCTGGAGCCTGACCCACCCACCCTTCAGTGTCTCTCTCTTTTAAGATCTGCAACTGCTTCCTCAATCCCACCCCTCCTTCCAGCTTCTTTTGCCAACCCAAGCCTTGTTCTGCCACTCTGTCTCGGGCTCCTTCCTCTGGCAGATTTTCCCTTGGACCAACCGGCTTGATTGATTTTTCCCTCTGGATGGAATAGGCTGGCACTCTGGGGAGGGCAGGGTTGTTCTGGGGAAGGTGGGTTAACATAGCTGGGCTGAAATGGGAGACCCATTAAAAAGATCAGATAGGCTAGGCATAGTGGGACACAGCCTTAGTCCCAGTACTTGGGGGACAGAGACGGCCAGATCTCTGAATTCAAGGCCAGCCTGGTCTACATCGTGAGTTCCAGGACAACCTGAGCTATGTGGTGAAATCCTGTGTGGGGGAGGGGAGGATCCAGCTTCACTTCCTACCTTAGGCCCTTCAGAACCTGACCTAGCTCCCTTGGCACCCTATATCCTAGGGCTGGGATGAGCCCCATACACCTCGTACCTCCAGATGGGGTTCAACATATTCCCCGGGGATAGGTATTAGGCTTCAGTTATGTTGGGACAAATGTGGTGAATTTATCTTTCTGCTAGCCCGCCCTCCTGACCCTGTGTGTGTTCCTTCACACACTGAGTGTGCTGTCATGCCCACACAAACATAGGGTGCCAAAGAGCTCCTTAGGAAGCATAGCTTGGGTCAAGTTCTTGCCTTAGTTCTAGGGGCAGCAGCAGGAAGGAGGGAATGGTGTTCTCCCAGGCCTATTTATTTCCCACCTCCCCCAGCCTCCAGGAACTCTCTTATCTCCGTGATTGGGAGCCTGCTGTGAAGGGTAGAGCACGGGATACCTTTGGGACTTGAGTTAACTGAGCTGTTCCTTCCTCCTCCTCTGGAAAGAGGTCTCTGGATCTCCTATGGTCTTCCATCCCTGGAACAGGGCTGGGCTTGAAGCTCTGCAAAGCCAGAAAGTGAAAACAGTCTCCTGGCCACACAGGAGGCATCATCCTTTTTTTTTTTCACTCACTGGGGAGGTGGGAGGAGGATATCTTTTCCTTGTGTCTGAAGCTACAGAGTACATTAGGACCAAGTCACCCACACTGCAGCACCTCCCTCAAGGTTCTCCTGTCCTTGGAACCAGGGAGAGAGTCCAGGTTTCCACAACTGGCAGGCAGCACAGTCTCTGGACCAGTGTTAAACTCAGATTCCTCCTTTGCACTTGGGGCCTGGGACAGTCCTCATGTGGCTTGATTCATCTCTTCTGGGTCTCCTGACTCTCATCTTCAGGTCCCTTTGCACACAGACTCCACTACAGATGAGGTTTGTATCTAAAGGTGCTGGTCAGGACAACCTGTGAGGGCTTGCTAAATGAGTAAGTACCCTCCCTCTTGGTCAGTCACCTTTCCTTCTGACTCTAACTAAGGTGACCTCAAGCACGGGGAGAGTCTTGCCGAAGCATCAGGAATTTTTAGGGAGGCATCAACCAGTCCTTTCCATTTCTTCTTGATCTCAAAGCACAATGCGGTTCCAGGGACCAGAGGTCAGGGACTCTCGCTCTCGGAGGGCCTATTCTTGGGAGGTACCACAAGTCTGGTTCCAGTCAGCTGAGTCTCCTTCCTAACATGTCAAGCTAGCTGCTCTTCTACTGCTCTAGAAATGGGGAAGACTCTCACATGCCCGCAGATGGAAGAGGAACTATCTATTGGTGCTGAGAGCCCCATCTGGAGTCCATATTCTTTTTCCAGAAGCATTCACCCTTAGAAGAGCACAGGATCCCCAAACCTATGGTCTCTTCCTTCAGAAAGGTCTTTCAGCCAATCAAAATCAAGGACAAAAGGCACATTGGCTAGACTGTGAACTTAACTTTTGTGGGCCAAATCTGCAATGAAGGAAGAAGCCCCGTGGTGAGGGACATGAAATCTCCCCACATAGCTTCCTGTTTTCTGCCTTCACGTTCCTCCAGGGAACATTTTCTTTGTTAATAGCTGGACATAAGATAAAAAGTACGACCCCACAAAGCATATACTTAAAAAGAAACAGAAGTGATCCTGTGAAATTAGCCTCTGTCCAACATTTCATCTGTGTGTGTGTGTGAAGCTGCCCACTCATCTTTTATATGGGGTTGTCATCTTTCGTTGGTCTGTTTGATCCCCTTCCTCCTGGCCTTGTGCTTGGGATCAATTCCTTCTGGTCTGTTATGAATCTGAACATTGACTTGAACCACAAAGGAGATCTTTATCCTGGTGATGCAAATAAAAGTCTAATTTTTACCTGCGCGGGGGGGGGGGAGATTTTCTTTGATGAATCTATTTTCTCTATTTCTCTATCGTTTCTTCAATACCTGAGATTCTTCCATCTCTTGCATTTTGTTGGTTATGCTTGCATCTGTAGTTCTTGTTCATTTACCCAGATATTCCATTTCCACAATACCCTCAATTTGTGTTTCCTTTCTTGCTTCTATTGCAATTTTCAAGTCGTGAACTGTTTCCTTCACCTTTTTTTTTTTTTTTTTGGTTTTCTTGGCTCTCTTTAAGGGACTTATTGATTTCTTCTGATTTTCTGTTTGTCTTTAAAGTGAATTTTTCAGTTTCTCTTTAAGTGCTTCTATCATCATAAATTTATTTTTAAGACTTCTCACACCTTGAGGGACTCCCTTTTGAGTCTGCAAGCAAACACATAAATCTCTCTTTTTGATTCTTACTCCTCTCTCCCTGATAAATTTCTTTTCCTTTGAGATTGACTGTTCCCATGTCTATTGGACTGATGTGGGAGTGATTTCTTATTAATAAAGAAACTGCCTAGGCCCATTTGATAGGCCAACCCTTAGGTAGGTGGAGAAAACAGAACAGAATGCTGGGAGAAAGAAGCTGAATCAGAGAGTCGCCATGATTCTTCCACTCCAGACAGACGCAGGTTAAGATCTTCCCTGGTAAGCCACCTTGTGGGCTACACAGATTATCAGAAATGGGTTAGGTCAATATGTAAGAGCTAGCCAATAAGAGGCTGGAACTAATGGGCCAGGTAGTGTTTAAAAGAATACAGTTTCCGTGCAATTATTTCGGGTAAAGCTAGCCTGGTGGCAGGGATGTAGGCCCTCTGATTCGTATTACTACATTGGATGACAGTGAACCTGCGCCTACCTTGTCCTGCAGATCTGTTCGAGTTCTACAGCTGGCAGAACCTTCTCTTCCTTATCATTGGCATCCCAGGACTGCTCTTTCATTGTTAGATAGTTGGCCATGCTTCAGGTCTGTAACCCACCCAGCAGGTCAGTTATTCCAAGGTCCCGAAGAGGCGCTATCTGAAAAAAGACATGGGTGGGAGACAGGAAGGAGACCAAGCAGAGTTCTTGTCAAGGTCTCACTTTATTAGCGAAATTGTTGTAGCTTATATAGCCCTTGAATGAAGAATTTGGCTTGGGATGGGAGCAGGGGCATGGCAAGGGCAGGAAGGGATCTTGCTGGGGCAGCAATGGTTATGAGTTGACACAGGGTCATGAGTCGACACACCTAGTGTGCTCTATGCAAGCAGAATCGTTCCTTTTGTGATTCCAACCACAAACAATTCTCTGGATAGTTGGAATGTGGGGTGGGTTCCGCTAACAGATAGCTCTCAAGATAGTTGGGTGTGGGGTGGGCTCTGCCAACAAACAGTTGTCAATACAGTTGGGGTGTGGGGCTCTCTGCAAACATCCCCAGGACAATGGTTTCTGCCATCATCTCTGGAAAATGGCTCCCAACACCAGCTGAGGACCAAGCCTTCAAACATGTAAGTTGATGGAGGATGTTTTTCATTCAAACCACAGGAGATGAATAAAACATGTTAAAAAGGAAAACAGAAACAATAACAGCAGCAGCAGTAGCAAACAAAAACAACAACAAAACCCTTTCCTTCATGGAGTAACAAACTTCTAGAAAAATAGCAAAAATAGATCAGTAAGATAACGGACTGGACAAATGGCTCAGTGGTTAAGAGCACTTGCTATTCTTCCTGAGGACCTGAGTTCAGGTCTCAGCACCCACATCCAGAAGTTCAAAACTCCTGTAACTCCAGTTGCAGTGAATCTGACATTGTCTTTTGACCTCTGCCGGTACTTGCACACATTTGGTGTATATACTCACGAACATACATATACACCAGAAAGTACACTGAAGTGGAAAATTGAGATCAGCACAGCCTAAGCATAGTGAACAAGGGGGATCCAAGTGGGAAGTGAGAAAATTCAGGGCTTGGCTAGCTTTCATTTTGAATGGCTTGGGAATCTACTAGGGAGTGAGAAGAGTATTGCTATCTATTGTTTGACCATGTAAACAGGATAGAAAGATGATGGAATAGGGTCATCTGTCTATATGTTACTCTCATTGGTTAATAAAGAAACTGCCTTGGCTTTTTGATAGGGTAGGATTTAGATAGGTGGAGTAGACAGAACTGAATGCTGGGAGAAAGAAAGCATAGTTGGTCAGACACTATCAGGCCAGCTGTCAGGACAGACATGCTGAATCTTTCCCAGTAAGCTACCACCTCATGGTGCTACACAGATTATTAGAAATGGGTTAATTAAGATGTGAGAGTTAGCCAATAATAGGCCAGAACTAATGGGCCAGGCAGTGTTTAAAAGAATAAAATTTGTGTGTTGTTATTTCGGGTGCAAAGCTAGCCATGTGGGAGCCGGGCGGGATGAAAAGCAGGCCTGCTCACCTCATCGCTACAAATGGCGCTACAGAAAGAGGATTTTTAGAAGGGGTAGATGTAAAAGCAGCGAGACTTGTGGGGAATTTCAGTAGTGCTTAAGAGCAGGGTGTCAAATAATGAAGTGTTTTATTCACAATAAATTCTGAAGCAAGAATGTATAAGATTTGCTGAAGATTAGCACATGGAATGGTTCTGGATATCTAAAATAGGACTTTTATTTAAAATTCTAGATATATTCTCACTATGTAGCCTGGAAGTTGATATGTAGATTGTTCTAGCCTTGAAGTCACAGAGATCCCCTACCTCTGCTTAGCAACTGCTAGGATTAAAGGTTTTGTGTCATCACACCTGACAAAACATAAATCTTTATTGTGAGCTAAATAGCTAATAAGACAAAATTAAAAGGGAAAAGATCTACACACTGCCAAAATTGTAATCCCTGAAAATATAATTTCTTTAGCAATGTTAAGTATTAAAAAAAATAGGTCTCTATCATGATGCTTGGTTGAGAGCTATGCCTTTAATGACTGAGCCATCTCTCAATCCTATTTATCTTGATTTAAAGACAACCTATCAACTGAGCATGGTATCACACTTGCAATAATAACACATGGGAGATGGAGGCTATTGGATCACTACAGTTCTGAGGCCAACCAGTCTTACAGAGCAAGTCCCGTGGTGCACAGTTACACAGTAAGAATCTGTCTCAGAAAATAAAAAACAGACATAGTTTTTAGAACTAATTTTTCTAGAAAAGCGTTTTATGATAAAGAAATCTTGTGAGGAATGCTTAAAAAGTGAAAGAAGAAGGAGAACTCAGGTCATTAGGTAAGGTCTTCAAACAGTATTTTTCTTCAGTATTTTGGATTTTTCTTTGTTTTTAAGGCAGGGTTTCTCTGTTTATCTTTGTCTATACACAAGGCTGGCCTCAGACTCACAGAGATTTGCCTGCCTCTGTCTCCTGAGTGCTGGGATTAAAGTTGTGTACCACCACTGAAACTCAGGTAAGTATTCTGTTTCTTTTTGAAATACTTAAAACAAATACAACTTGCTGTAGCATGAATAATAAAATCCCAGAGACAGATATTGAGATTCAACCTGAAGATCAAAAAAGCAAAGTAGCCAAGCCACTAGAGAGCTCTTACCTCTAAGAAATCCTCAGATTGGAAAGAAAGTGAGTTCCTGTCTCATCTTGCCTTATATTATTCTGTAGTTCTGGGATTAGAGGCATGTAACTCCCTAGTACTGGGATTAAAGATATGAGCCACCACCATCTAGATCTGTTTCTGCATTTATCTTGTGTAGCCCAGGGTAGCCTTGAACTCACAGAGATCGATCTATCTCCCAAATCCTGGGATTAAAGGTGTGAGACACCATTGCCTGGCCTCTAGTGACTTAGTTTTGCTTTCTGCTCTTCAGGCAAATATTATTTATAAAACATAAGTGAAATATCAATATATTTCCCCTTTTTTGCCTAAAATAATAAAGAAGGCTATAACTAATATAAGAATATATATAAGAATATATATATAAATACTCCATTGTTTATCCTATCTTGGGGAGTCCAAAGTTTTGTACCTAATTTACTTTCTATCATAACTTGCTTTCTTCATCTGATAAACCATGGAAAACTATATCTAGTGATGTGTGATTACCCTTTGTATGCTATGAATATGTTTTATTACCATTGATTAATAAAGAAGCTGCTTTGGCCTGTGGCATGGCAGACTATAGCAAGGCAGAAGATCCAAGCAGAGGTAGAGGAGGAAAGAAGATAACATCAGAGAGATGCCATGTTGCTACCAAAGGAGAAAGACACTAAAACTTTACCAGTAAGCCACAGTCTCATGATGATACACAGATTAATAGAAATGGGTTAATTTAAGATATAAAAAAGCTAGCTAGAAATACACTTGAGTCATTGGCAAAACAGTATTGTAATTAATATGCTTCTGTGTGATTATTTGGGTCTTGGCATATGGGAAATGAATGTGAAGTCTCTGATTACAATCTAATCTTCAACTCCATCAACAACACAAGAAGGAAATAATTTTAATTTAATAAGCAGGAAGTACAAGCCAGTGACTTCAGAACATTGTAAGAATTGACAAACAGTTGGCTGCCTGGACAGTCACCCCAAGTTTCTCTGCCATATTGGGGCATCCATCTTCAGCCTACAGGCCTGGAATATCTTTCAGGCTTTTCTATAAAGCAAGGTTTTTGAAGGACTGTCTCACCTTGACTGGGCAAGGTTTGGCAGTCACTCTCTTTTGTGTCCTGGTTGTCCCATTAGGAGAGCATACTGTCAGCAGTTGAGGCAAGGGCTCTAATATGAGGGCCTGCTTGTTGGGGTTTCTGTCCTGCCCGATTCCTGCAGTCATTTAGCCCCACAGAAAAATCACATAGAGGTCTCCATAAGTTATGAACTGATTGGCTCATTAGCTCAGGCTTCTTATTAACTCTTGTAACTTATATTAACCCATTATTCTTATCTATGTTTGCCACATGCTCAGTACGTTTTTCAGTGGGGCAGATCACATCCTGCTTCTTCAGTGTCTGGACAGGACTGCAGAAAGAGCTTCCTTCTTCCCAGAATAATCCTGTTCTCCTATCCCCACCTCTATTTCCTGTCTGGTTGTCCCACCTATACTTCCTACCTGGCTTCTGATCAATCAGCATTTATTTAAAACATTATTGACAGAATACAGAATTTTCCCACACCACTTTCCCCTCTTTTTTTTTAAACAAAGGAAAATATCCATAGTCCATTTTTTTAGGAATGTGGGCATAGTATTCCAGGTTACTTCATGCTGGTTGGAGGTACTGATAATCTTATGGAGACCTAAAGAAAATTTTGAACTATGATCAAATCCTGACTGTGGTATCCTGTGAGTTTTGATCATCTCAGGCAGCAGTCTTGAATCTGTTCTAGATGTAGAATTCAGACATCCAGGCCATCTGTTCCTACCGGAGATTTCTCAGGTGGTCTTCTTTGATCAAACCTGACTTTTCTTAGCTCAGATGAATCCACAGTCTTTCATTTCCTGTGGAAACAAAAGCAAAATCTCTTCTCCAAAGTAACATATTTTGACTTCAATTTTGAAGTCAAGGTATTTTCAAAATACCCATCTTAGATTAATTCAGCAGCATTTATAAGCAAATATTTTTAGTAGCTATTGCTCCTTCCTCAACATTCAAACAATTCAGAGAGCATAGTAACATATAGTATCCAGATTCTCTGTGTATTTTTCATCTTTATGTGGCTTTACTATAACCTCTATTTCTTTTATTTTTACCTTTACTTTTTAAGACAGGTTCTCTGTATATCTTTGGCTGTCCTGGAACTCCTTCTGTAGACCAGGCTGTCTTTGAACTCACAGAGATCCATCTGCCTCTACCTGCCAAGTGCTGGGATTAAAGGTGTGTGCTACCACACCTTGAATAAGAGATCTGTCTGCCTCTGCCTCCCCGGCATTGGGATTAAAGGCTTGTGCCACCACACCATGAATTCACAGAGGTCTGTCTACCTCTGCCTCCACAGTGGTGGGATTAAAGGTGTGTACCACCACACCCAACTACTCTCTTCTTTTTTAATTTATGGACTTTAACCTTTTTCTTTTCTCTGCCAAGCCAGCATATATTTTTAACACACAGTAAACCACTTAGAGGTTTTTTTTTTAATCTTTGAGTCTATCTTTACTGTATCTCTCTTTCTTTTTTTGACTACATGAGTCTTTAGTTTGGTAAGCAATATGGGTAGGACTAAATCCATGGCTTTGATGGCTGGATCCAGCCCATTCCTTAGGTTTATGAAATTCCAGGTTCATGGCTGAGGTACTGGCTGTAGCCACATTTATTGCCACAACTCTGTGGCATTTCAAGGTCCTTGCCAGCAAGCAAGCTGCAATAGTGTGCTCACAAACCACACTCAAATGCTCTGTAGTTGGACTGTCTGCCTGAAAGAGTCAGAGTTTGCCCTGGCAGGATGGCCCAGAAAGCCCACATTTTAAAAAATGCAGTTTTTTCCCTGCTATCCCTGAAAACCTAAAGGCATGTGGTCAGCTTTTATCAACACCATTTAAGTGTTTTGTGCCAGGACCTCTTAAAAAACCTGCAAGGTTTTACAGCTAAAGCTGAGTCAGGAAACCTCTCTTAAATGAGAACTTTTACTTCTAGCAAGCAGAGCCCATCTAAGAAAATGATGCTATTAAGAAGCCATGCTTAACTCTAATCTTTTTTATGTAGAATAACTTCCCAAGCTCTGTCAGGCTTTATGTGGATGTAGTTGTCCATGTGGGTGCCATTCTGTAACATAAGGGCCTGATTGTTGGGGTTTCTGTCCTTCCCAGTTCCTGTAAACATTTAGCCCCAAAGAAAATCACACAGAAGTCTCCATAAGTTATAAACTGATTGGCTCATTAGCTCAGGCTTCTTATTAACTCTTGTAACTTATATTAACCCATTATTCTTATCTATGTTAGCCACATGCTCAGTACCTTTTTCAGTGGGGCAGATCACATCCTGCTTCTTCAGTGTCATCATAGAACTGCAGAAAGAGCTTCCTTCTTCCCAGAATACTCCTGTTCTCCCCACCCTTCCTCTACTTCCTGTCTGGTTGTCCCAGCTATACTTCCTACCTGGCTACTGACCAATCAGCATTTATTTAAAACATAATTGACAGAATACATAATTTTTCCACACGAAAGGGCACTTTCTTGCCCAATGACTTCCTGTTGCCACAAAGAAAGCAAACTCCATGTGGAGATTCTTCGACGGCCATTATCTTCTCTGAGGTAGATTGGTGCTGACAAGAGCAGACATGGCTCATTGTTATAAAAAAAGAAAAAAGAACCTATGTTGTTAAAACATCTTATATGCCATATTCTGTAGATCTTTGAAGTGTTTGAAAATGACCTGTCTAAAATATATCTGATCTTGAAAGCATCCCTAATATGAGTACAAGTTTAATTGTAATAGGTGACTAATTACTAACCTGCATTTCTTTATTATCCTAAACAGCTGATAATAATAAATTTTAAGGTCTAGAAATTTGCATTACATTGTATAGGTATAATACCATGAATAAGATTAGAAATCTATATGCAGTCTGTTTATCAAAATTAATCTCAAATTTGTATTTCAAATTTGTATATACAAAATTTATTTATACTATAAAAAAGTCCAATTCAATGTAAAACATTAAAAAGCAGTAGTTGTTTTCTAAAATTAGATTAAATAATCTACCCTTTTCCTGAAGGCGTAAGTCACAAACAATGCCACACCAGTTTGGAATTATGATTAATAGGGTGGTATTTATTTAAAGGGGAAAAAACTTACAGATCACCGTCCCAGACAACAGCCCTCTGCGCAACCAGGAAGGGAGTCTAGTCACTGGCGGAACAGGAACTGAAGAGAGGGAGGAGAGGGAAGTGGCCGCTTTTTTAAAGGGAGAGAGACCACGCCCCAATGGGCTGGTATCTCAGCGGCTATAGGCTGGAGGGGCGGAAGGACCTCCCACAACATTTTCCCTTATCATACCTATATGCCCCATTTTCTTTTCAAAACTCTAATTTCCTTTGTATAGCTTTTTTCCCTGACCATTACCAGTAACAATTTGTAAGCAATCCCCCTAAACAATGACAAATATCCATAACCTATTGAATGACCAAGAACTACCCACCCTACCTCTTGGCAATGTGGGTGTTATATTCTTAAATTTACTTGTTCTTTGGAGGCAACACTATATTTAGGAGATCCTGAAAAGAGAAAATTGGGTTAATTGTCAAGTTCTGGGAGAGACAGCTATATCATTTGTTGTCCAGTCTCTGCCTAATGAGAAAGTGCAAGGCTTGTCTCAAATCCTGGCTAGAGTCATCTGTTAGGCATTTCAGCTAGTCACCTTGAAATTGTTCTGGGCAGTTTGTTGTCCAAAGCAGATCTTTAAGTGGTATTTTTCAGTTCAAACGTATTCCAGCAGGAAGAGATATGTCTTACTCGTGGAAATATTTTTGTAGTATTGAAGACTTCAAGCAATTGGATAGGACCATCTATAAGAGGGAAGGACATTTGCTTTACTTATTTTACCAATTTAAATTTTATTCTCATCAAAAACTGTTGTAGGAGGCTGCTTGTTTGTTCCCAACTGCCCAGACCTGAAATAATTACACAGAAACTATATTATTACAACCCTACCAGGAATCCATGTTCCTATGCTGAGAAGATCAATCCAAACTGGTCTTTGGCCCACGAACAATTCCTGCTCCTGCACTGAGGAGATCCACCCAGAGAGTCAGTCACAGCATAGACTGGAGGTAATGATGAAAACACAAACCAAGAGAAGGCTGAATATGGAAAATCTGGGTAAACCAATAGGAACTACAGAGACAAGTGTAACAAACAGAGTACAAGAGACAGAAGAAAGAATTTAGACAATGAAGATACTATAGAGAAAATAAACTCATTGATTAAATAATATAACAAATCCAACAAATTCTTAACACAAACATCCAGGAAAACTGGGACACCATGAAAAGGCCAAACCTAAAAATAATAGGGGTAGAAAAGGAGAAGAATCATAGCTCAAAGGCCCAGAAAATTTATCTATACAAAATTATAGAAGAAAACTTTACCAACCTAAAGAAGGATATTCCTATGAAGGTACAAGAAGCATACAGAACACCAAATAGACTGGATCAGAAAAAAAGCATCCCCTTGCCATATAATAATTAAAACATAAAACAAACAAAATAAAGAATGAATATTAAGAGCTGCAAGTGAAAAAGGTCAACTAACATATAAAGGGAAACCTACCAGAATTACAACTGACTTCTCAATGAAAACCATGAAAACAAGAATGTCTTAGATAAATGTGCTGCAAACACTAAGAGACCATGGATGCAAGCCCAGACTACTATACGCAGCAAAACTTCCATTCACCATTGATGGAGAAAATAAGATATTCCAGGACAAAAACAGATTTAAACAGTACTTAGCCACACTTCAGTCTTACAGGAAATACTAGAAGGAAAACCACAAACCAAGGAAGCCAACAACACCCATAATAAAACAAGCATCTGACAATCCTCCAAAAGCACTATTCAAAGAAGGGAAACATCCAAACACAACCACCAGAAAAAAATAACCAGAGTTAACAACCACTGGTCATTAGTATCACTTAAGATCAATAATGGACTCAATTCACCTATAAAAAGGCACAGGTTAAGAGAATGTATATGAAATCAGGATCCAACATTCTGCTGTTGACAAGAAACACACCTCAAACTCAAAGACAGACACTACCTCAGAGTAAAGGGTTGGGAACAGGTTGTCCAATCAAATGTACCAAAGAAACAAGTGGGTGTACCTATACTAATATCTAACAAAATTGATTTCAAACTAAAATCAATCAGAAGAGATGGAGATGGACATTTTATACTCATAACAGAAACAATTAATTCATCAGGAGGAAGTCTCAATCTTGAATATCTGCGCCCCTAATATAGAAGCACCCACATATGTAAAAGAAACATTACTAGAATTCAAAGCATACATCAAACCTCACACTCTAATAGTAATAGATTTTAACACTTTTCTCTCACCAACGGACAGGTCAACCAGACAGAAACTTAACAGAAAAAAAAGAGAACTAACAGATGTAATGAACCAAATGGACTTAACAGACATCTATAGAACATTCCACTAAACAAGAAAGAATATACCTTCTTCTCAGCACCTCATGGAACCTTCTCAAAAATTGATCACATAATTGGTAACAAAACAAACATCCATGGATACAAAGAAATTGTAGTAACTACCTGTGTACAAACGGATCACCATGGAATAAAGTTAGAATTCAACAAAAATTCTACCTGCAGAAAGCCTACAAACCCATAGAAACAAAACAGTCAACTACTGAACCACCCCTGGGTCAAGGAAGAAATAAAGAAATTAAAGTCCTCCTTGAATTTAATGAAAATAAAGTCACAACATACCCAAACCTATGGGACACTATGAGGAAAGTTCATAGCACTAAGTGTTCACATAAAGAAAATGGAAAAAGCACACATTAGTTACTTAACAGCACACCTGAAAGATCTAGAAGAATAAAAAGAAGCAGACTCACCCAGGAGGAGTAGAAGACTGGAAATAATCAAACTGAGGGCTGAAATAAAAAAAAAAGAAAAACACAGAAAAGAATCCAAAGAATCAATGAAACAAAAAGCTGATTCTTGGAGAAAATCAACAAGATTGACAAACCCTTATCTAAACTAATCAAAAGACAGAGAGAGAACATGCAAATTAACAAGATCAAAAATGAAAAGGGGGACATAACCACAGACAAAAGAAATTCAGAGAATCATTAGATCTTACTACAAAAGCCTGTATGCCACAAAATTAGAAAATGTAAAAGAAATGGACTTTTTAAAGATAAGTACCATATTCCAAAGTTAAATCAAGACCAGGGGAACAATTTAAATAGACCTGTAAGTCATGAAGAATTAGAAACTGTTATCAAAACCCTCCCTACCAAAAAAAGCCCAGGACCAGATGGTTTCAATGCAGAATTCTACCAGAACTTCCAAGAAGAGCTAATATATATACTCCTTAATGTGTTTTACAAAATAGACACAAAAGAGTCACTGCCAAACTCCTTTTATGAAGCTACAGTTACTCTGATACCAAATCCACACAAAGACTTAACCAAGAAAGAGAATTACAGGCCAATCTCACTCATGAACAACCAAGCAAAAATTCTCAATAAAATACTGGCAAACTGAATTCAAGAACACATACAAAAAATTATCAATTATGATCAAGTAGGCTTCATCCCAGAGATGCAGGGCTGGTTCAACATATGAAAACCTATCAATGTATACCATCATATAAAGAAGATATGATGAAAAAAAACATATGATCATTAAGAACAAAAGGGAGTGGGTTCCTATGTACGGAGTGAGAGACACTGGGGCCATCTCAGGGTAATTTCTATAAACACAGAGGGTTCACCAGCTATGACAGCCTCTAATGGATGGGTTTTCAAGTCTTCAGAAACTAACAGCAATGTTTTAGATACTGTTAC
>NW_004949157.1:2427261-2428580 GCF_000317375.1 Microtus ochrogaster
AATGGTCCCATGCTAACTCACGTTTCTGCATGGGGCCTCTCCTCGTCCTGACCACTTGTCTCATTGTGTCCTGTGGTGCAGAAGCATTAAAAACAAGTGTGCGTTCGGCATCTCTCATTTTCTACAAGCAGAATTCATTTCTCCACAGGCAATGAGAGAACTTCCCCTCTGGCCAGAATCATGGTACTTCCTAAACTGTGAATCATCTAGGGGAACTTCCCCCTTTGTTCAAAATATCTGTGATTGTATGGACCTTCAGTAATGCTTCCAGCACTGAATATCTCCTACTTGAGATATTCTATCAGTAGTAGATGAAAAATAAATTACCCTATCATTGAATCTTGTGATATTCAAGTGTGTACTCCTGCGTGTATGAGAGAAAGAGAGAGACAGAGAAACAGAAAGAGACAGAGAAGGATGGAGACAGGGAGAGAGAGAATATTTTGGTATGTGGTACATGTGTAAATGTGTTCCTATGTGTAGTATATGGTGTATGCAGGTTTATGCATAAATCTTTTAGTATGCAGTACATGTGTAAATGTTCATATGTGTAGGCACACCTGTGTGTGAGTGCATGTGTGTTGAAATAGGAGCAGCGGGGCTGTGTCCCGCCACCTAGCTGCCCGCACGGCTAGCCTTATGCCCCGAAATAATTACAAGGAAACTGTATTCTTTTAAACACTGCCTGACCCATTAGTTCCACCCTCTTATTGGCTAGCTCTTACATATTGACCTAACCTATTTCTAATAATCTGTGTAGCCCACAAGGTGGCTTACCAAGGAAGATCTTAACCTGCAGCTGTGTTGGGAGTGAGAACCATGGCGACTGCCTGACTCAGCTTCTTTCTCCCAGCATTCTGTTCTGTTTACTCCACCTACCTAATTTTCTGTTCTATTAAAGGGCTAAGGCAGTCTCTTTATTTAACCAATGAAATCAACACAAAACAGAAGACTCCCACATCACATGTGTGCATCTCTGCATGTTTGCAGATGTGTGTAAATCATTTGGAATGTGCTTCATATATATGTGTTCTATGTGTAGACAAACTTGTTTTTGAATGCATGTGTCCAACTTTGTGTATGTTTGCAAGTGTAAATCTTTTGATATGTGGTTCATATATATGTTTTCATATGTGTAGCACACATGTGTGGATATGTGTGTGAGAGAGAGTGTCCAGATCTTTTGGTATGTGGTACATATGTCTATGTGATTATATGTGTAAGTGGAGACTTCATGTTCATTTCCTGGCCAACCAGACCCAAATAGTCACAACAAAAACTTTATTAATTACAACACAGTTTTGCCGACGGCCCAGGCA
>NW_004949158.1:0-12470 GCF_000317375.1 Microtus ochrogaster
TTAATTGGCCCAGCACACTGTAAACCCTTGTCATATGCCTTGGTCTAGGCTACTATGTGTGTCTTCTGTGTGAAGTATGAGCACACATCACCTGTATGTGTTGGGTTTTCATGAGGACTAGCATCTACCCCATCTAGGTCCTGCAGAAACTCATGAAGGATCTGGTTCTGTAGAATGACACCCACAAGATCTCCAAGCTACAGGATACCCCAGAAGAGCTCTGGTGAAGATCCAGTGAGGATGGTGTATTAAAAACCTGAGGCCTTGAGACAGACCAGTGACTCATTGCAATGAACAGTTGCCGATCGAGACCAGTCTCAGCCTCTTCCTATAACCTCCATCAAAGGCTACTCATGCTAGTTTGTTCCTAGTGTGAGATCTAAAGGCCATATCTATAGGAGGTAGCAACTATTCTCAGAACACCAAAATGAGGCTAAAGTTATACCTTATACTATACGTATGACACACCGGAGCCTCCAGTGACATCGGGATGGATGAAGAGGTGATGGGGAGGCAGGAGAGGAGGAGAAGCAGAGTGTTTTCTGTTTCGCATATAAATTTGGTTCTCTTATGGTTTAGCGGTTTTTGTTGTTTGTTTTTTGTTCTTGCTTTTGTTTGTTCGCTTACTTTGTTTTGTTTTCTTTTGTGAGGGGGATGCAGCAAGGATGAGGGGGAACATGGGGGACTGGGAGGTGGACAGATAGGGGTGCATGATGTGAAACCGCCAAAGATTCAGTAAAGAAGTTTAAATGTTTTTCTCTTTTGGAAACACATTAAGCCCACGGAGTACTTGTATCTTCCATTTCCCACCCATAGCCTGCAGATCAACACCAGCTCAGAAACATGGTGCACTTATGCGAGTCCTGAAAACTGTGTGTGCCTGTCTAATGTTGAAGTTATGAGAACAACTTCCTAGTGACTTTCATGGTTAGTTTTTGTCAGCTTGCCACAAACTAGAGTCATCTGGGAAGAGGAGGCTTCAAGAGAGGAATTGCTTCTGTGAGGTGGACCTGTGGGCATGTCTGTGAGGTGATCTCGTGGTCAGTGTTTGATGTAGGAGGCCCCGTCAGAGTGGAGCATTTGTTAGAATTACTGAACTGGCCTCATCTGCTTTGTAGCAATTCCAGGTATTTCAATCCTATCCTTCTTTTCGTGGCTAACTAGCTTATCATCTTAGTGCTGAATAATCTTTCATTGTCTCGATGCATTGAACTTCCCTTCACATAACTTCCCTTTGAATGTTTTGTTATCCCTCAGCTGCCTAAGCAGGTATTTTCCCTCCACTTTCCTAGGTTTCATCCTGACACCCTTCCACATCAGTCTCATTCCTCATTTATTTCATTCTGTTTTTCCCAGGGAATCCCTTCGGAACCAGCCCCCGACGTTACTACTCTAAGGAACTCTTCCCAGGCCCCAAATTTGCTTCCCTTTCATGCTCTCCTTGTCCGCTGTATCTCAAGAGCACAAGAAGCCACATGACTGTGAAGAGCTGTCGTTTCTGCTGGTGTAGCCTCGCAACCATGCCCCTGCCATGTTCCTGTGTGTCTCTAGTGCCAAGTATAGTATCTAAACGTAGTGCTCAGTAATTTATCGTTGTCGAGTTATGCTGAAGGAATGCCCTAATCAGAAGCTGAATGCTGGTCTTTCAGAGCTTCAAAAACCTCTCTTTAAATTGTACCGGATACCGAACCAAACAGGGAGTTTTTCCTCCCCCCACCCTTTCTTTTCTTTTAAGAAAAAAGCATTCTGGGGACTAGAGAGATGTCTTGATGTTTAAGACCACGGCTGCTCTTCCAAAGGTCCTGAGTTCAATTCCCACGTGGTGGCTCACAACCAATTATGATGAGATCTGCTGCCCTCTTCTGGCATGTATGTGTACATCAGGCAGAACATTATACATAGTAAATAAATCTTTAAAAAGCAGGGGCACTCTTAATTTTTTTTATTTGACAAGCACCAATATCATATTTATCATTTTAATGTAGATACAATTCTTAGGTTATTGTCATTTTACAATAATTAAGTTTTGATTCTATGTCCTTTAGGGTGCATTAAAAAGCAACAACCAATCACATCAACTGCAGCCACGAAGGGGAGACAGTGGGCCCCAGCCACTCCCTCATCGCAGCAGACCTAACTCATTCTGCTGATAAAGGCTAAGAAATGTCTACTGCCGTGAGCAGGGCGTGAGATGGCTCCAGGCATTCACTCCCTGGCGCTCATGGCGTGGCACTGGTGATGTTGGAAAGAACAGAAAAGCAGGGACGGCCAAATGACCCAAGTCTGGAGGCACAGGCCTGCTTTCCCCACAGGAGCATCCCAAAGTGTGTTGGCAATGATCTAACACCCCCAGGACAGGGCGTGTCACACGGCAGAACTGTTCATTTGCAGATGCTCAACCGTGCTCAGTGTACTGCTTGTCTGTCAGGATTTCTGTGGACCTCTCAGTCACGCTGATGTGGATTGAACCTGGCTCTTGATATCTCTGGGATGAGGGCACCATGCATTTGTAGTTTGTTCCAGTACTTGTGGTGTATCCTTCGTCATTGATGTAGAATTTAAAATTAGGTTCTCTTACTTCTGAAGCTCATACTTAATGAAAATGGAGATTCTGCATCGATATTTTCTGAATCATGATTAATCATTTTCACATCAAAACATGATTTGATCAGTTTGGTCAGCTCTTTTTTGTTCATCTAGGCGCTGTCTTGAAGTTTTTTGGAGCTGACAGTTTCACTGTTTTTAAAGGCCAAAAGAACTGCCATTTGGTAGGCCGTAACCATAGCTACATGCAGTTTTGCCAAATAGTTCATTTTAACTTCACCTTACAGAGGTTATCTAAGCACGTCAGCTTCCTTCCACTGAAATATTGGCTATAAAATAATTTGAACATCTATTCACTTTTTTCTAACTCTTGGGGAATTGCAAATGTGGATGAAGAAGCCTCAGTGAGAGGCCGTGCACCTGCCTGAAGGACATATATGTGGAAACCAACCCCCTCATCTCTCCCTGTGACTTGGTTTCTGATGAAGGATTGAGCTTATTGCTGCCATCAGCACTGACACTCACATCTGTGTCCATCTAATGTAGCTTCCTGGTAAACTCATACCCACAGGCTTGCTTTAATTTATTGATCACAGCTTCTTCAGAATCCATAGACACAGACAAGTCCTAAATTAGACATTTTGCTAGCATTCTTGCATAGAAAAATGGTTTTCTCATCGATATATTTACAAACAATGATGAAATTGTTGAGTTTGTCTCCCACTTCATTCTGTGTCATACCTTCGCTGGCTCCAGAACACTCCTGTGCAAATGCCAAACCCAATTTTTAAAAAACAAAACAAAATCCTTTGGTTCTCCATAAAGTCTATCTCCAAATGGTTCAGGACAGGCCACACACAAAGCATCATTACCTGAGAAATCTTCGTTCCATGTTGCTCTCTCAACTTTATCCAACATAACAATAGCTTTGCCTGTAGTTAGCAAGTTGTTCCATGTTTCAGAGACATTGTGCAAGCTCAGTGTTGAAACGTCTGCAGAAGCAGGGCAAGAGCAAGGCAACCTGTAGGCGTGAAGAATGAAGCCTTCTGGCTCAGACGGTGGCTATTGGTGGCTGTCAGCTCCAGGAAGTGTTCTTAAGGAGCTTACTCAAGAGAATCTTCCTCGGTTCTATTTTAGTTATAGATTGTGTACCTATAAAAGCTATTCATTAATCTTATGTACTGACAAGGGTGTGGTTCAGAGATACGAAACTGAAAATTCTTTGTCTTGGGAGAATTTGTACCTTTCTGAACAATTACTCTTGAGAAAAGTTAGTGGGAAGGAAACCAGGACACATCCAATTAGGATCCGGTAAGAGGTGGGCAGGCGCAACTGGTTTGCCGGGTTCTTCAACCTTCTGCTGAGCTGCAAACCGCTTGTTGTGTGGAAAATGTCTAAGATAAAGAACCCCCGGACTTTTGAGGAGCAAACAGAATGTGTTATGAATGGCCTGCTTGAAGACCTTTTGACCCCACCTCAGGTGGCTAACCGGAACCTCCTGGATGATGAGGAACCATATTCAGGTAAGGCTCCTGGTCTGGGGTGACTACAGGTAGGTAATACAGTTGGAGTTTGTGCTTTCTGTTTCCTCTTAAGGTTTAGAAGGACAGCCCTAAATTTTTGGTTATATTTGAAAGAAAAAAACTTCTCAATAAAGGAGATGGCCTCACTATAACTACTGAGAACAAGCAATGCTAAAACTGTTTTAAAAACTTGAGGATGTAGTTGAGGCTAGCCTACTCTACAGAGAGTTCCAGAACAGCCAGGGCTACTCGGAGAAACTCTGTCTCAGAAAAGCAAGAATAAGACTTGAGAACGTTTTTCTTCTACCCAGATTCAGGAGACTTCCCATTTCTTCAAGCATAGTGAAGGTATTTTCTCTGTCTTAGGAGAGACTAGTCCCTCTGACTGTGGTTGACAGTTGGGACAGACTGAGGGGCCAATGACAAAGGCCCTGGGATTTGTCTCTGCTGCATGTACTGGCTTTTTTGGGATCCAATTCTCTTTGGATGTATACCTTGCTCAACCTGGATGTAGTGGGAAGGGTCTTGGACTTCCCACAGGGCAGGGTGCTTTGCCCTCTCTTAGAATTGGAGGAGGGTGGGGGAAGGTGTGTGGAGAGAGTGGGAGAGAAGTAGAAGGAGGGAGGAAGTGGGAATTTGGATTTGGTATTTTTTAAGTAATAAAATATAATAATAATAATAATAATAATAATAATGATAATAATGATAATAGTAAAAATAAACTTGATGATGTAGTTAAGGCTTGTCTACTCTACAGAGTGAGTTCCAGAACAACTAAGGCTACACAGAAAAACTCTGTCTCAAAAAAAACAAGAATAAGACTTGAGAACATTTTTCTTCTACCCAGATTAAAGAGACTTCCCATTCCTTCAAGCATGGTAAAAGTATTTTCTCTGTCTTAGGAGAGGATTTCTCTTTTGATGTGTCTATTATTGTTGACCGCCTTCGAATGCTGGGTGACCAGTTCAATGGAGAACTGGAAGCTTCTGCCAATAACGTCATTGCGGAAACCACTCGAGGACAGGTCAGGGTTTGATTTTTAATATTGTCTGCTGCTTGTTCTATCTCAAATGTAACATTTCACCTTCCTTCCTCCCTTTTTTATTCCTATATATCAGGAATAGAAATGTTCTGTGAAGATTTTGAGGTTTATAAAGAAGCTATAGAGGAAAATGTGATTGCTAATTCTTTAGACATCAGTAAGAACCCAGTACTATAGAAGGAACTCGTAGGCTTCATTGGAGCCGCCCTTGGTGTGCATACATCATGTTCATAGTTCATTATTCCTGGAAAATGCTGTGGGGAGAGGGACATGTGTGCCACTGCATATCTGTGGAGGTCAAAGGACAATTTTGTGGTGTTTCCCCTTCCACTTCTATGTACGTTTCAGGGATTGAATTCAGGTTATCAGGTTAGTATGACAACTATCTTTAATTCTTGAGCTATCTCGGCAACCCTATTCTTCATATTTTTAATGCTTAACTTTGCTGGGAGTGAGCTTCTCCCTTCATCCGGGGTCCAATAGTGAGATAGAAATATTGGCTAGTTTAAAAGTTCTAGATAAACATTCGAGATAAACCCTTAAAGAAGTCTGCTGGCTTTTCATCAGAACTCTGATTACTGGTGGTAAGTAGCACCTGGACTCCATATGGCTATCAAGACCATCAGACCGTGTTCCAGTACACGCTGCTAATCAAATCAACAACAGCCAGTACTTACCACTTCGCATGGCCACATTTCATGGCTTGATCATTGCGCTCATGAGCTGTTTTTCTTAGAGCGGCCTCTCTGACTCAGCTCATAACTCCATGACAACAAACATCACCCTGTTTTCCTCCTTTTCGTATTCTATCATTGTGAAACGTGTCTTATATGCTATCGGCCTGCAATGTGTCCGCCCTGACTTGACACCACTTAAGCACACAGTGAATGGAAGCATAAAGGAACAAGTAAGAAACGTATTCTGCAAATGCTGAAGCTGGGATTTGAACCCAGACTGGTTCCAGAAGCACGCTTCATTCTTCCTAAAGGACAGTATAGGGATATGCCTGTGTTATGTTCAGACAGAACCTTACCGCTGACTGCTGACCCGAGGCTGTCAAATGTGGGTGGTCACGAGGTTAACTTTTTTTCTTCTGTATTTAGAACAATAACAATACAAAACAATAACAACAACAAGAAAAGAAAAGACATTTGAAACAATTTCAGGGTCAAGTTGGAAGCATGGTATAGAGCAGTAGTTTCAATCTTCCTAATGCTGCGCCCCTTTAATACAGTTCCTAATGTGGTGACCCCCCCAACCGTAAAATTATTTTCAATATTACTTCCTAAGTGTAATGTTGCTACTGTAAGGAACTGTAATGTAAACATCTGTGTTTTCTGATGGTCTCAAGCAACCCCTGTGAAAGGGTCATTCAACACAAGTGCACAAAAGGGCACAACCTATAGGTTGAGAGCTGTGGTATAGAGTTTCTCCAGCCATTTGGGAGTAGCTAGTAGGGCAGTTCCTCCCTCTTTAATACTTTGATACTTCCTTCAAGTAAGAGCATTCTTTCGTAAAACCTCAATATAACCACCAAGCCCAGGAAACACATATGCACTATGGCATGTGCACACACACATTAAATAAGTAAATCCATACAAGAAAAAACAGCAAACAAATAAAATAACCCTCAGATATAGGTACCAAAGCTATTTCTTTTCCTAGCTTTCTTAGGATTTAACATTCTGCTCTGAGCAGTGCTGTGTCCCTTTATACCCCAGTGATCTACCTTGGCCCCACCCAATAGCTTTTGAACCAATTTGTTTGGGAGGGGAAAAAGAAGAGATTTTTGTTTGTTTTGACTTTAGGGTTGGCTATACATTTCTAGTCATAGAAATAATGTCTTTACAGTCTGACCTGCTCATTCTTGTGTGCTTAATAGCTTTCTTTTAAAGTGTTTTGTTCACCCTATCCAGTGGTATCTGAAGGTATGAGCTTGATGGGTTAATGTTTTTCTAATAGTAAAGTAACAAAATGCTAAAGCTAAGAAATTTGTCCATCTGCTCTCCAATATTCCCTCATGCTACGGTGGTCCACTGGTCTCTTCCTGAAGAGTTACTTCTTCCAGACCCCAGGACCATTGGAGTCACACTAACAGAGCCTGTCTCCCTCCTCAGGCAGGAACGATATTTGAGGACACAGTGCAGTCTCTCAGCACGGCCTGGTGTGCTCAGAACTCCACCCTCGCATTTGAAAGAGCCTTTCTGGCAGTGTCTGTGAAACTTCTTGAATATGTGGTCCAGAAGGCTCCTGAAATGGCAAGAAGGATGGCTATCTGCATGACGGACATGATCAACGGGAACACAGCCATCCGAGAGTTCATCCTGGGGCAGGGTGGATGGGTGAGTTTTTGTTAAGGCTAGGCATGTGTGCTGTTTTGGTTTTTAACAAGTGAGATTCTCAATTATTAACCTTTTTGTAAGTGGTCATGGAAAAGGGAAACCAATAGTTCAGCCTGTGAGGGTTGGACCATGCTGCCTGAAATGTTGACCACTGGCTGTAAAGCTAATCTCCAGCACAGATAATCAGCTATAAAGTATATTGACGGTGAGTACTCATTTCAGCCTGGCCTTACTCTGCTTCCTGATAAACTGCTGAGTCTTTGTTCCTTGACATCTTGAATATGTGTTGAGGAAATTTAGAATAATCTTATGTGTGTGTGTGTGTGTGTTTCTTGTTTATTGTTTGTTTTAGAGAGAGAGGGAGAGAGAGAGAGAGATAGACAACATAAAGTTGAGTGGGTAGGGATGAGGGATCTGGGCTAAATTGGGGAAGTGGAAAACATGATAAAATATGTTGTGTCAAAAAAGTTGTTTTTCAATAGAAAAAAATCCAACAGTTTGTCTCATCTATTGTAGACTTGCCCTATAGTAGACAGAAATCTTTTTGTTTGTTTTTTATTTTTGTTTTTTCACATAGGATTTTTCTTGTAGCCATGACTGTCCTGGAGCTTGCTTTGTAGATCAGGCTGTCCTCAGACTTAGACCTGCATCTGCCTCCAAAGTGCTGGGATTAAAGGCATGTGCCACCACTATTTTTAAAAGATATATGCCACCTTATTTTTTAAAAAAATAGTGATAGGTAGGTAAGTAGATAGATAGATAGATAGATAGATAGATAGATAGATAGATAGATAGATAGATAGATAGATAGATAGATAGATAGATTTTCGTTTCTCCTCTCCCAACTCCTCCAAGATTTCTGCTCCTTCTCATCCACCCACTCAGATTCACATCCTTTCTTGTTTCTGCTCATTAGACAACAAACACTAAGCCTACATACATCCTAATCACCTGTAGGGTTTCTGCTGTAGTAGAGCATCGTAGAGCACTTCTTCCCATTGCTGGGGTCAATAGAAGGCTCCTGGTCGTCCCTGGCAACATCTGCAGATCCTTCCCCAGAATCTTAGACAGTTCCGAAGGGCCATCTTTTGTACTAAGATTCTCACTGTTCTTCCTAGGAAAACCTGGAGAGCTGAATAAGTGGGGTGGCTCGGACTCAACATCACATCCTCCGATGTTTGCCAATTAAAACATGCTTTCTTCAACTTACCCAGTGTTACGTTTTTACTGATTGCTGACTGTGGGAGCAGGCCAGTCCATCTACAGTGATGTTATACTTTCTGTTTTTACATGAGTTTTAAGAAGAGTTTGTTGAAACAGAGACCTCCTGGCAGTAATTTCTTACTAGTGAAATCTCAAGCCCCAAGGCAGAGCTTTGCTGGAGATAGTTTGAAGGAGGCAGCACATTATAAACTTTCCCTTCAGGTTTAGCCCTGCTTTTTGTTGAGAAATTTGTCTGCTAGTGATTTTGGAATCTAAAGGTCAATTTTTAGTTAAAAATCTTATTTCTTCAAGTAAAAGGTTTTCATTCAGATCCATCTTAACTTTCGTGTTTATTTCACCTGAGCAGAATTTATTCAACCGTTCTAGAGCCTTGAAGGCATAACTAGCAGCTTATTCATCTACAGTCCTGCTGGAAATATCAAAGAAAGTTACTGTGTTTTCATTGTCAGGATGTGGGAAGTGTTGGCCCACGTGGAGGACCACTGGTCTGCCCCAGCGTGGCTGATGCTAACTGCATACTGTAACAGGGCCCCAGACCTAATTAGGCCCCCAAACTTTAGCACATCTGACTCCATGATGGAAGTACTATCCAGGCTATAAAATTCAGCACACAGACAGTATCATTGGCCAAAATAAAAACAAAGGTCTAATCCACCAAAGTCCATGGTTCTGGGAAAGTCTCTAAATGTACTAACCTTGCTGTTTGTCTTCTGGAGTTCCATTGCTAACTAACTGCTCTTGTTAACTGAAGTGTATTAACCCAGAACATGGTTTTTGTGCTTAAGATCTCACCCTGAGAAAGGCTTAGTGCTAAACTGGGAGTACACCCAGTGTACTCCCTGGCCCACTAATAAAGACTTTCTATTGGTTTAAACCCACATTCAAGCAGTCTTCTCTGGTGGACATCCTACAGCATTTCTGGAGGTTCCACCAAGATCCTCAGAGACCAGATTTTGAGACCCCAGGGGTCTCAGATCCCCTGGGAGCAGGGAAGAGTGCAGTGGCCAAGGAGCTCCTAGGGAGTGCACAACCCAAGTTCTAGGCCCTCAGGAGTCTCTTTGATTAATATCTGCCTAACACTTTAGAAGGGTCTGACACCTTCACTCCAAAAGGACAGTCATCTGGTCTGTCACCTCTGGAGGTGAGTCTGGTTAAGGTGTCCTCTGGTGAGACACATACGGTCGGACATGGCTGCTGATCCAGTGTCCGTGGTCTGCATGATTGTGTGGTGGCTACCCCTGGTTGTTCTTATTCTGCGTCTTTCTGCATGTCTTTCTACGTGTTTCTGTCAGTTTTGTTTCTGGTTATTGACCAATGGCTTTCTCTGATGTGAGATACCACTCTGGCTTAAGGCTTGTTCCTCTTCTTGTTGAGAACCTGATTCGTTTTGGCTCTGCCAGGTCACCCCTCCTGCACATACACGCAAAAGCAACCCTGCCTGTCCCACTTGTTGGTCACTTGACTTCCAGCCTGTGTGGAGTCAGGAGCAGCCCCTGCCTTCTAAGCTGAATGCTCCCTTAGGTATGCATTCCCCCCCTCCCCTAACTGCCCTAAGCAGTTCCAGAGAAGGGGGAAAGGGGAACTCCCACTCCTTCCTCTTTTGTGAGTTTTGTCTTTTGTTTTTTTCAACCAGTGATCCATAGAATTAGAAAACTCAAAATCTTCCATTCAATGAAAAAAGTAGACAAATTGCCTCCAGGCTGCTGGGAGTGGGGAAATCACTGCTGGACAATGCATCCTGGATAGAACAGATTTTTCCTTCTGTCCAACACTGACCAAGAAGACTTTGAACAATTTTCCCTAGTCTTCTTTAGAAAATTAAATACAGCCACGAAAAAGAACTTCTTCGTCACCCAGTAGGCCTCAGATATTAGAAAAAAGTTCTAAAAGTAAACAAAAGTTAAAGGTTCCAGTTGCTGGAGGTAGCGCAAAAGGTGTTTAGCAGCAGAGAACTGGTCAGGACAAGACCTTTTGCACAACCCCATCACCTTCTCTGACGATGGGGTGCAGTTAGACTTATAGATACCCAACAACAGTTTGGTGTCTTGCCCTCTGTTGATAGAATGTAACCTTGGTACTGAAGAGATGGCTCAGTAGTTAGGAGCACTGGTGTTATACAGAAGACCCAGGCTCAATTCCCAGCACTCACATGGCAGCTCACAACTGTCTGTAACTCCAGTTCCGGGGGATCCAACACCCTCATATGTGCATGCAGGCAGAACACCAATGTACATAAATAAAATTTTTTAAAAATAATAATAATAAAGGTTAAAGAAAAGAAAGAATATCTCCTGCTGAAAGTCCTACCCACAATCAAAGTTGGACTAACAGATTGACAACAAAGATTTCCAGGACTATGGGCAGAGACTGACCCCCTAGGACTAGCCAAACACCGAGTGCCTATAATTGTTCAACTAATAGTTCAGCTGCCCCCATACAGATTAAACAAAAAGGGAAATTGTAGTCAATATTGCCTGACATAGAGAGACAGGCATCTTGGTGCCCTTCCAGCTACCCTGGAACACACCTCTTCTACCTGTGAAGAAACCTGGGACCTCTGGTTCTCACGAGTCTGATTCTTTCAGAGGAACAGCTGTACACTGTCTTGGATCTGAAAGATGCATTCTTCAGCCTCCCATTGGTAGAGGTGAGTCAACCTATTTTTTGCTTTTAAAAGAACAGACTCAGAGAGAGGTGACAGTGGACAATTTACATGCACCAGGTTGCCCCAAAGATTTAAAAATTCTCCAACCCTGTTAGATAAGGCGCCAAATGCTGACTTCCATCAGAGGCTTCCCAGGAAAATAGATCATAAAAAAGGTCTCTGAGGGACTGCTGCAAGAGTTAGAAAATCCCAGCTAAGAAGGCCCAGCCTGTTCATCAAAGGCTACCTGTCTTGGCTAGCAGCCGACAGTAGGATTGCCACCACCCTTCAGACCCCAACTGCAAAGACATAAGAAGCAGATCTGAGAGTTCCTTGGTGGAGCTAGGTATTGCTGCATCTGGATCCCAGAGTTTGCAGAACAGTGAAGCCTCTATAGACCAGTGCAAAGCAGGGCACTGAACCCCTCCTCTGGACTGAGACTAAACAAAAGGCATTTGAGGCTTTAAAAACATCCCTGACTTCAGCTTCAGTCCTAGCATCTCCAGATGCCTCAAAACCTTTTCATCTGTTTGTCCAGGAAAGAAAAGATATTACAAAAGTGGTTTTGACTGAAACTTTGGGGTTCTGGAAACATCCTGTGGCATAGCGGTCCAAATAATTGGACCCTGTAGCCGCAGGATGTCGCACCTACCTAAGAGCTGTGGGGATGACTGCTAGTCTAGTGGAAAAAAAAAAAACAAGTTAACTCTGGGTCACCTTAGACTCACAGACCCCCACGCCATTGAGGCCCTTCCTCTGAGGAACACCAGAACACTGACTGGGAAATGCTTGTGTGACCCAGTGCCAGATCCTATTCCTGGCTTGCCCTTGAATCCAGTTTGAGAAACCAAGCACAGTCAACCCTGCTATCCTCCTGTCTGATGATGATCTGCAAGTGCTCATCCATGACTGTCATGAGGTGAGACATGAAATCAGGTACATGGGAGGCTACGGTAGTTACCTTAACTGAAACCAGGCACCTCAGCCTAGAGCGCAGAAGATTGCTCTGACCCAGGCTCTCAGGAGGGAGAAAAGAGAGTCCACCATCATGCACACACACACACACACACACACACACACACACAAACACAGACGCACATGCGCGCGCGCACACACACACACACACACACACACACACACACACACACACA
>NW_004949158.1:12570-13808 GCF_000317375.1 Microtus ochrogaster
CACACACACACACACACACACACACACACACACACACACACACAGACACCATGCTACTGAGCACGTCCACAGTATGATCAATAGGGAAAGAGGGCTTCTCGCCATTGAGGAAAGGACATCAAAAACAAAGAGAAACTCTTGGCCCTCCTGAAGGCTACTTGGCTTCCCCCACAAATTGTTATCCTCCACTGGTCCACTTCAAGGACATCAAAAAGGTGAGTCCCCTGAGGCAAGAGGTAACAGGGCCACTGAGGTGGCTGACTGACAAAGGCCCTAAGGCCAGTGAAGCCTATTGATATTCTGATGACATACCCTGAGACTCCAGGGCACAATCAAGAGGAAGAAATGGACAGCTCAAACCCACAGGTTGGTGGAGGACACTGGGGGAAAAGCTCATTCTCCCAGAAACAACCCGCAGGACTCTGGTAACTTCACCAGGCTACTCATCTGGGGTCCACAAAACTTCCTGAGTGGGCTCAGACCAAGGTAGACAGGACAGCCTAGTGGAAGATATCTCACCCAGATGTCAGGTTTGTGCTCAAGTGAATCCAAAGCAGAGAGCCCTTACCTAGGAAGGGGTTCAAATAAGAGACCAACACCCCAGTGAACTTTGGGAAAACTGACTTCATTGAGATCTGGCCTTTCAGGTGAGGATAAAAGTACTTTCTAGTTTTTATAAATGTCTTTTCTGGATGGGTAGAAGCATTTCCCACTCAGACCGAAACTGCTCAAATAGTAGTTTGGAAAGCAGAGGCAGGCAGATCTCTGAGAATTTGAGACCAGCCTGGTCTACAAAGCAAGTTCCAGGACAGTTGGAGATGTTGCATCAGAGAAACTTTGTCTTGAAAGGAGGAAAGGAAGGAAGGAAGGAAGGAAGGAAGGAAGGAAGGAAGGAAGGAAGGAAGGAAGCAGAAAGAAAGCTCCTCCAGGACTCTCCCTAGCAATGGGGACAATAGCCTGGCTTTCATAGCCAAAACTCCTCAATTAACAGCTAGAGCTTTAGACATAGATTGAAAACTTCATTGTGTATATAGACCTCAGAATTCTGGGCAGGTCCAAAGCAAAACATCTAAAGGGACAAGACCAACTCCCTTTCTTGCTAGGCCCCAAGGTAGATATCAGCAAAGCAAGAATTTCCCTACGCTGCAGCCCAGCTACTTAAGGTAGATATCAGCAAAGCAAGAAGTTCCCTAGACTGCAGCCCAGCTGTTTAAGGTAGATATCAGCAAAGCAAGTTC
>NW_004949158.1:14008-25349 GCF_000317375.1 Microtus ochrogaster
CAAAGCAAGAAGTTCCCTAGGCTGCAGCCCAACTGTTAAAGGTAGATATCAGCAAAGCAAGAAGTTCCCTAGACTGCAGCCCAACTGTTTAAGGTAGATATCAGCAAAGCAAGAAGTTCCCTAGACTGTAGCCAATCAGAGAGTCACCCATACCCCTTGAACCCCTAACTGGCTCCCACTGTGTCAGCGTGTGAGATGAGTCCCCTACTGTGATTTGTACTATATGGTTAAACCTTGCTTTTGCATTTCAGTGAGTCTGTGTCTCTGGTGGTCTTCGTTGGGTCTCTGTGACCTGGGCACAACACAACAACAAAAAATAGGATGTTGAAAAAAAACTTGAACAAAACTCTCATTAGAGTACAGCAAAGGATAAATATACCTCCTTCCTATGCTCTGCTTTGGGCCCCCTGTACCCCATATAGGGAGAGATTTTGGTGTGGAAGTCCTTTTGTATATGTATTGCTTTTATTGGTTAATGAATAAAGCTGCTTTGGCCTATCACAGGACAGAATAGAGCTAGGCGGGAAAACTAAACTGAATGCTGGGAGAAAAAAGGTGGGGTCAGAGAGACACCTTGTAGCTGCTGAAGGAGACAGAAGCCCTGGAACCTTACTGGTAAATCATGAGCCTGTGGTAAAATATAAAATAATAGGAATGGGTTAATTTAAGATGTAAGAGTTAGTTAATAAGAAGTCTAAGCTAAAGGTCAAGCAGTGTTATAATTAATAACAGTTCCTGTGTAGTTATTTTGGGTGTGGGTGGCAAGGAACGAACAAGCAGCCTCTGTCTACAGAATTTATTCTATGTGAGATTAGGTTTGAAGACCTCCCCCATTGCTTCCCAGGCTCAAACCAGCAGTTGGCAGAACCCTCTAAACATTCCTTTCTCAAGTCACTACAGGCACCCCAGTTCATTAGACTATCCAAGAGATCAGGTCACCTCCAATTCCACCCCCAGTTTTCCCTGTTTGAGTCCAATGATACTAGGTCAAGTGGCTAGCCAAAGGGGTGCTTGAACCAACTTGAAAAAGACTCTACACAGGGATTCTCCCTACTTGTATGGCTATGAAGATATTTGGCATTATATCATGAATCCACTACACCCAGGTCTTGTGGGCAATATTATACAGGCCCTACCTTGTATGGCAGCCAAACTTACAGGCCTGCTCATACCTGGCCACACAAAAGGTGGTCACATAGCCTTCCAGACAGGATGTGGCCATTCTAAAAGGATCAGGATATGCTAATATCATTCTGTTCCTTTCTTTGTAATTATGGAGATTGCCTGGGAAGAGGCATTAATTAGGCCTACATAACAGAGTTGGCATATGGAGCAGGAAGATAGGAAGATGTGACAAAATGGGTATAGAAAGGCGTGGATGTGACCAGAGACGTTTGCCTGGTTACCAAGAAAACAGAATGCTAATAAATTTCTCCCTCAGTTTACATTTCAGTATAAAAGCTGTTTGGAGAATAACTGTGGGGTAAATTTTCAGGATGTAAACTCAGGATTTCATGAGGGATCACTGAAAAATCTCCTTCCTGATAAAGCCATGTGAGTTGTGTCTTTAATCCCACGCCTCCTCTCTGGTCCAGAGAAATAATTTATGGTCCAGGTTGGCACTGGACTATGACATAATGGCACCCAACGTGGGGTTGATTGGTCACCCCCCCCCCCGCCAAAATGCCAGAGAAGTGATCAGACATATGGAGGAGAACATGAGGAACCCACAAGAGAAAATTGCACTATAAGTGGATACATGAGTAATGAGCTCAAAAATAGAGAATAAATTTAAGGAAGCATAAAATAAAGCGGGACATGACAAGGTCTAGAAAGCATAAGCCACAGACACTGCTGCCAAATGGACTGTGGATCTGACTATGGACCCATTAAGATCAAGATTTCATCGGGCACCAGGTTCTTTCATACCCTGCCCCTCAACATTCTGAGGTTTGTGTTTGGTATGAATACAGAATTATGGTCTAACCCACACTACACTCAGGCCTGGACCTGGGAACTAAGACCGATAAAGGGAAGGTATTAGCTAGTGTGACTGTAGACTAGCAACCCATATCCATCTTGACTTTGTTCACTGATGCCTACTTTAAATGTCTGACTGTACGGAGAAAGAAAGATATGGGAGTTTATATTCTGAGATAAGAATAGAGAGTTTACAATTCTATGCATGCCCTGTGACTGGCCGCCCAAGTTTCCAGGAACAAGGGAATTTCTATCACAAAAAAATGGAGTTGTGAAATGTAGGGGCTTTCTGGAAAATTCTTTAAAAATGTCTCTTACCTTTGAGAAACAGGGGAAACCTGGGAAGTCAGACTCTATGCCACAGGAAGGACCCAGGGGATTTACTAGAAATTGTTCCCCAGCCAGGTCCAGAGTCCCACCTCGTGATCTTCAGGAAGCTGGAGGTCCTCATCCCTATTTTCCACTCTTGACAAAGTCCACCACTTAGTTACTAATTCCCTGCCATAAACTGGCCAGAATTGCTTGTTTTGTCTAGACCCGTGACCTCCGTACTGCGTAGGGATAGGAAATAAACAGACTGTCAGCCCATTGACAGACAAAACTCATTGTGACATGGGGGAGAAGAGCCCAAATTAATGTTAGAGGGCTGAAACTTATCTAATACCCCAAATCTTTCATCTAAACACTTCCCCTTATTCTGATGTCTGCTATTCTACCTTATGGTCAATGCATCTGGGTCACACCAATATTACTGAGCCCCTGAGACTAATGGGCATGCACTAATGGTTTGACTGAATGTGCCCCTTCTGATGCTTTCCACACTAAGTAAACATGCTCATCAGGAGCCCAAGGTTTTAAAAGTTCCCATTTATAAAATAAAACAACAGTTAGATTCCCTTACAAAAATGATCCTACAAAATTGGAGAGGCCCTTACTCCTCATGAGAGAAGGAAACTAAGTTTGGCTTTGGGGGGAAAAAAAATTATTGCTTCTGTGCTAACCGATCAGGAGTAATTAGAGAAAATCTTGCCATGGTTGGGGAAAACCTCAAAAAGAGAAAGAGACAAAGACATAAATCAATATTTATAAAATCAAATAATTGATACCAGTCTCTATTCTCTTGCTCCCCCGCCCCCAGCTAGCTACTCTAATATCAGCACTGACTGGGCCTTTAATTCTCATTCTGGCTGGATTAACAGTAGGGCCCTGCGTCTTAAACTACATGGCCAGTTATGAATCAGTTCAAATACTCTTCTTTAAAGCAGGATGAGCCCATGATTCGACTCGTTCTCTAAGACCAATGGAGAAGGAAACAGAGACCCAGACCTTAGATGACCCCCAGATCTTAGCACAATTAACTCCATGATGGAGGTACCATTTAGGCCATAAAATTCAGCACATAGACAGTATAATCTGCCAAAATGAAAACAAAGACCTAATTCATTAAAGTCCATAGTTCTGGGAAAGTCTCTAAACGTACTAACCTTTTTGGCTTTGGTAGTTCTGCTTTTGACTAATTGTTCTTGCTAACCAGAGTATGTTGTTTTAGTTAGGGCTATTGTTGTGATGAAACACCACAACCAAATCAACTTTGGGTGGGGGAAAGGGTTTATTTCACTCACAGTTTCACATACAACAGTTCATTATCAAAAGTAGTGAGGTCAGGAACCTGGAGAGGAACTGATGCAGAGACCATGGAGGGGTGCTGCTTCCTGACTTCTTTTCTATGGTTTGCTCAGCCTCCTTTCTTATAGAACCCAGGACCACCAGCCCAGGGATGGCACCACCCACAGTAGACCAGCCTTCCCCTACTGATCACTATTTAAGAAAATGGCTTACAGCCAGATTTTATGGAGGCATTTTCTCACTAGAGGCTTCCTCCTCTCTGATGACTCTAACTTGTATCAAATTGACATAAAACTAGCCAGTGCATATGTCAGCCCAGAATATGGTTTTTGGGCTTAAAATATCACCCAAGAAAGGCTTGGGTTTCCAAATGTAAGAGCCAGTGCTTACTTACCAAGCCAGGATCTGCTGATATGGTTTGTGAGAAATGAAGGCCAGGCTGGGATGGAAGAGTCTCAGCAAGACTGAGGCTGAGATAATTTTATTGCGAGCACTCAGACTTCTTATGGCTTCATCAGAAACAGAATACAATGGAGATTTCCAGGATCAATACAATTGTAGTTGCCAGAATACAGTGACATCTGAAAGCTATACAGGGTATATAAGATTAATGCCTAAGATTAATTATCCTGTCAAGTCTCTGTATACTTCACTGACTTTAAGGGAACACAGAGGAACACAGGCAGCCTGAACACTTCACTGCCTGAGGGGGTGCCTTGGTTTCTCAGGAACTGAAGGGCACACAGTACCCCAGGAGTCACAGGTCTCTCAAAGCAGCTAGACAAGGCCATCTCCATGATTTCCTGCCCTGAACACCCAGTGTAGTTAGCAGCCTCCTAAGAAAGACTTCCTTTTTTTGTTTGCTTTTTGTTTTTGTTTTTTAAACAGAGGGGTTTTGTGTGTGTGTAATGCTAGATGTCCTGGAACTAGCTCTTGTAGGCCAAGCTGGCCTCAAACTCTCAGAGGTCCAAGTGCTGGAATTAAAGACCTGCTCCACCGCTGCCTGACTTAATAAAGACTTTCTATTGGCTTAAACCCATGCCCAAGCAGACTTCTCTGGCAGATACCCTGCAACAAGGCTAGGGAACTCTTTGAAGTATCATTTGTACACCATTTGTGAGCCTCAGCGAGTTGCTCATTGCCAGGACTCATCCTTAGAGACCGGTTTTCTAAGGGTGGCTAGGACCTTAGGACCTGACATTTTCGATTTCACAGGTGAGTCTGATACATACAGTGTGAGAAGGAGATGATGCAGTACACACCACAGACTACATCTGGGCTGCTGTCTGTTTGATGTGTGTGGCAGGTGCCCTGAGTGTGTGCCCCTGGACATACAAGTGGAGGTTAGAGGTCTAGGTTGGGGACCTTTTCCTCCTCTCTGCCTTACTTTTTGAGACAGGATTTCTGACTCAGCCTGAAGCTTGTGCCTTCATCTGGGTTGACTGGTCTGCGACCTCCAGGGACCCATCTTGTCCCCCACTGGTGGGGTTACAGGCACTTATGTCTATTGCATAGCTCTTAGATGGTTATTGGGATTTGAACTCAGGTCCTGTTCATTCACATCAAGCACCTTTACCTACCAAACCATCTCTTCAGCTCCTGCTTTCTGGTTTTGTAAATAAAGTTTTTCTGGAATGTAGCAAGACTTACTTGTCCATGGTTGTCTTCATACTGCAGGAGCAGAGTTGACTATCCTTATAACACACACCATATGGCCCATCAAATCTAAAATATTTGCTACCTGGCCTTCTGTGGACACAGTTTGCTGATACCTGCTCTAAAGCAAAACTGAGCATTTAAAACTCTATCATGATGCTGACAATTTCTGTAAAACAGTAATAGATAGGGTTTAGGTTTATAGAAACTAAAGCCTTTAAATTTTTTTAAATTATATTTATTTAAAGGGTGTGGGCACACGCTGTGGCACCCACATGGAAACCAAGGGCAAGTTGTGCAGGAGTGGGGTCTCTCTGCCTTGTGAGTGCCAAGGGGTTGAACTCGGGTGGTCAGGCCTGGAGGGAAGGCCAGCACCTCTGTCCACTGATCTTCCTCACACTTAGCTCCTTTTTTCAAGACTTAGTTTTGGAGAGTTTCTTGTACAGTCCCTGCCTTCTCGGAAGTCATTCGTCAATCAGAAATCTTCCCTGCACAGCTGATAGTGTGTATTTTACCAGTTTTACAGGTAATCGAGATGTGACCAAAGCTTATGATTTCCGTGATCTGTGTATCTCAGTGTCCTTGATAATCTATGAAATTAGAAGACAGCGATCAAGGTGGAGTCTAAAAAGCACACTTACCTTTTACCAGGAAGTAAAGCACTCGTGGCTTGGCTGAAGCTGAACAGGGCTGACCACTTCCTCCCTTGGCTAGCCTTCTGTAGAGAGAAGTACGTGGTGCTGGGAGCATATTGTTACTTTACACAACGATGCTGATTTCCTGTATCCCTAGACAAATCACAATAGGTGAATAATCCAGAAATGAGATTTCTTGTTACTCTCTAGTAGCAGTTAGCGCTTGTGCTAATATTTAAGATGGTGGATGTGATCCTTTGCCCCTTACATTGCTCCAGAGTCAAGATGGGCAACTTTATGGTATTTTCTACCCCTTAGGTAGAAGTCATTCAGACTGCCCTGATTTTAACAATTTGGATTCACTCTAGGTCGATGATGTGATATTTTACAAATGACTCAATTCCTCTGTGCTTTGGCTTCTACTTCTCTAAAATAGATTATTAGGAGTCACAGGATTGTTGAAAAATAAATTTAACAATACACTTTGGAAAGGGCTTAACCTACTGCCTGGAATGTTTTAAGAGCTATGTACAATTGAACACTCCTATGGGTTGGAGTTAGTTCCTAGGGGTTTAGCTTGATGTTTTTCTTAAGTCTGTCCCTTACAGATGCAAATACGTACATGAGAGAAAGGGAATTCCTAAATATGACTAATGCCCAATCTTCATATCCACGAACTCTGGCCTTGAACTCCCTGTGCAGCCCAGGCTGGCCTGGAGCTCGTGATCCTCCTGCTTCAGGAACCCCAGTGTTGTGAGCAATGTGGATTCACCGAGCTAGCCAGCTTCCAAACTTTCTCCTAGACTCTTTTGTTTCTATGACTTTCATGATTCTTACCATGAGTACTCAAGTCATAGCCCTGTCTGTGAGAGAATTCTTAACTTCCGTAGCTGCTGTACCTGTGCCCAGCATCCGTCTTTCTTCTTTGGCATGTATGAGACAAGTAGAAATGTGTATTGAATGAATAGGTGATTGAGGCGAGACCTCACATCCAAACGTCTTTAAACCCAGCCACACGAACTCTTCACTTAAGAGAGAAGGGTAAATTGCTTCAACTACAAGAGCTTACCAGCTGACCTTTGCCTGTTGGTATTCTGAAACCAAAGGCAAGTAGGGCTCACTGTGGCGTCTGTGGGGGAAGGTGATCGACAGCAGAGTCTGCAGTAGTAACTGAACAGCTTGGTGGGGTCTCAGAATGTTGTAGGAATAAGAAACAGGTTCAGGGTTTTTCACACCGTGGATGACGTGAAAACATGGCTAGCGGCACAAGCTTCCTCTGAGGGAGTTTAGAAGGCTCTTCTGCACCTGTTTGTAAGTCTGTCCCTGAGACTAAAAGGTGGTCTTTGTGTCCACTGTGGCCTTTTTTGAGCTGGACTCTGAGCTTCAGCAGGGGCATGGTTCCCTCAGTAACAGTAGCGCTGCAGCTTGGGCAGTGGCTCTCAGTGAGGAACTTAGTGTTTGCCTGGTTCCTTTCCGAAAGGCCCATCTTCTGGCACAGTGAAAATGCCTTCCAAAAAGTAGACGTGTAGACTGTGCCAGGAAACAGAGCTGGGCACTGGTGCCATAGATACCCACGTGAAGTGGGTGTCTCACCAAGTAATAGAACACACGTTATCGCCCAGACTTGCAAGTATTCTCAAAACCATCTCAAACGCTGAGGCTCACAAATGCATAGAAGATGGGGTCCTTGCCTTTGATAAACTAGAAGCACGGGGCTGATTTTATGGGTTCTCTTTGGAATGAGAACTGTGATGAAACTCAGAAAACTTATGTAGTATAATTATCTTACAGGGATTTGGACTCAGAAGATGGTGGTGAGTGGCGCAGGAGAGAGTTTTGAAGAAAAAGTAGGTGTGGCGGATTAGTTTTTATTGGTGAAAACTGGGGTACGGGTAAAAACAAGAAAACGGTAGTGACAGAATGGAACAGTCTGTGGTGATGTGGTTGGGTAGTGCTGGGTGAGGCCGGCCGATGAAGCGGGCAGCAGATACTGACACGCTAGGCAATCTAGATCTGTTCCCACAGCCTGCTAGTTACTGTCATTCTTTAATAACGACTGTGCGTGTGCGGTACATGTACATGTATTTGTGCTTGTGTACATGAGGGTATTCATGTATTCATGCTTGTGTACACATTCACACATGTATTCGCGTTTGTATACACAAGGGTATTCATGTATTCATGCTCGGAACACAAGTACACAGAAGCTGACCTTCACATTCACACCTGCATTCGTGCGTGCACAGAAGTTAACCTCAGGCATACTCCTCTATCACCTTCCACCCATCCTTTGAGACATTGTTTCTCACAGGGTTTCTCATAGAGTGCACCAACTCAGCTAGACTGGCTGGCAGGTGGGTACCAGGGATCCATTTGTCTCTTCCGCCTCCCCAGTGCTAGGATTACAGGCGCCGGTCCCAGCATCCAGCTTTTCTATGGGTGCTGGAGATCCAAACACAGCTCCTTGAGCCTGCGCAGCAAGCGCTCTACCAGCACAGCAAGTCCTCTCCCCACCCTGGATTCTGGTTATGCAGCATTAAAACAACATTTAAATCCTCTCAATCCAGCATTTCCTGCTAGGTGCTAGAAGGAGAGAGATACATAGGTAAGAAGATCGTCTAAGAGTTCGTCAGTGCAAGACAACGGGTGTGAAACTGGGAATGCTGGTTAACACGGGAATGAAAAGGTATTGAGGAACTGGGAGGTGGTGGCGCACACCTTTAATCCCAGCTGTCGGGAATCTCTGTGAGTTCGAGGTCAGCCTGGTCTACAAGAGCTAGTTCCAGGACAGCTGGAGCTGTTATACAGAGAAACCCTGTCTTGGGGGGCGGGGGAGGGCCTTGAGGAGAAAGGAGAATTGGACATCTGACCAAAGCATGCTTACTAAGGACGGTGTAACGCAGCACAGTCCACATTCGTATTACCAAAAGCATGCTTACTAAGGACAGTATAACACAGCACATAGTCCACCTTGAGTCCCTGGCCCAGGGAAAGCCATGAAGAGTAAAATGAAAGCTGAAATTGAATAGTTTTCCAAGGTAAACTGTAGGGATAAGTCCCGCCCCTTAGGGGGCGTGTTTGCCTCGGGCTAATGTTTGCGTATAAATTTGGCGAGCGTGCTCCCAGCCACTGTTTCTGCTTTCCTGGTCTCCACCGAACGGTGGTTCTGTAAGTCTATTAAAGCTATACATTTTGGCGTCCAACGTCGGGCTATTTTGCCCCCAACTCAAGCGGGTAGCCGGGTAGCTAACACAGAACCCTCCTGGGTGCTGTTTTTAGTTCGTGACTCGTGCCCCAGTGCCGAGTCTGAGACACACTCGGCCACACAGGCCCATTCTGCCTGCCTTGGCTAAGTTTGCAGCGGAACCCCACTGCCTGAATTAGCAGAAGCGCAAGTATCTGTTGTTTTGCAACAAAAGCCGCCACAGTAGCAGATTTGCTCTGATACAAAGTGACTTGGCCGGGCCATGGTGGCGCACGCCTTTGATACCAGCACTTGGGAGGCAGAGGCAGGCGGATCTCTGTGAGTTCGAGGCTAGCCAGGCAGTGGTGGTGCACGCCTTTAATCCCAGCACTCGGGAGGCAGAGACAGGCAGATCTCTGTGAGTTCGAGGCCAGCCTGGTCTACAAGAGCTAGTTCTAGGACAGGCTCCAAAAACACAGAGACCACCACTGGGAGGAACCGATCATTACAGGTAAAAAATTTTTCTTTTATAAACAAAATGTCTGAACACATTACTGTTCAAGAATTTAACAGTTTTTTTAATTGTACCATGTGGGAGATTTTACAAGAGGTGTCTATCACCCCACATCTATGGATCTTTCTGGGATTCGTAGTTTTTATTGGCACTAAATGGTTTGATAATAGAACTATGTTAAAGTCTTTACAAGACGAATCCAGGATTCTTAAGGCAGAGACTGAACGCTTAAAAACAATTGAGAATGACAACAATCTTCTCAAGAATCAGTTTGAAGTTCTCCAGGCTGATATTAAGGAGAAATTCATTACTATGGAAGAGGGAACAACTGATTTGGATCGTAGGCTTCAGTCCCTTTCTGTAGGAACTGAAACATTAGTGGCTGATATTAAGGAGAAATTCATTACTATGGAAGAGGGAACAGCTGATTTGGATCGTAAGCTTCAGTCCCATTCAGAAACATTAACTGAGAGAATCAAAACTGCTGAATGTGACAATCGGATTTTCTGTAGGAAATGAAACATTAACTGAGAGAATCAAAACTGCTGAATGTGACAATCGGATTTTGTCTAAAGCTTATGACAGATTGACGGAAAGAGTGTCAATACAAGAAGGCACGGTTTATGCCATGTATATAGTAAACTCATGGCCGCGCACAGAGAGAGGGCTGCTCTCAGAAGCTGGAGTACTTGCTTTTTTTTTTTTTTAATTTTTTCTTCTCTGTGTAGCCCTGGCTGTTCTGCAACTTGTACTGTAGACCAGACGGGCCTCAATCTCAGAGATCCGCCTGCCTCCCGAGTGCTGGGATTAAAGGTGTGCGTCACCACTACCTGGCTGTACTTGGTTTTCCTACAGACTGTTTTATGCTGTCCAAATCATCATGCCCGAGAGGCGTGTGTGTGTGTGTGTGTGTGTGTGTGTGTGTGTGTGTGTCTCTGTGTGTATGTCTCTCTCTTGTGTGTGTGTGTGTGTGTGTATGTGTGTAACGCACTTCCATGACACTGTTTTTCCTTTAAACGCGCAGATTCCTCTCTTTGAACAGGTGATTGTCAGGCGAGTTTCTGTGTTGTCCTCTTTCTTTGAACACAAGAGGCGGGGGTGGGAGGGAGGGTAGAGGGGCAGTGGTGAGCTACAACCCCTCCCTTTCTCCAGGTGTTCACCTACTAACCCCAGGCCTCTTGATGGTTTTCACTATGCCTGTGAGTCTTTTACTGCAGGGAATTATACTTATCACTTAGGTTTATGACACGCGCTGCTTTAAGTATTTTGCAGCAAATTCATCAACTCTTTTAGATACGTGCTGACCTTTGCTGTGTGACCTTGGCTCCCCGCTCCAGCTCTTGATCTTCCTACAGAGCAGAAGGGAATCAACACTGCTTTCACCCAGTAGCAACTATGCCCTCCTGCCGTTCAGTATCGCTAAAAGTGTGGAAATTAAGTAGATTTGTTCAAATTAAGCAAGTCTTTTTTGTTTGCTCCTTCAGTTTGCTTTCTGCTTGCTTGAGTGGTCTCGTCAGGAAATGGCTTATAGCTGAGTGGGGTTTTGAGGTTTCATTTGCTCACCACGTTTCTTTAATACCTTTAGATTTTACAGTAGAATGAACTTTTGAGAATTGATGCATACTTTAAAAAAAATTATGTGCTTCTACAACCGGTCATAGGATGCCCAGCTCCGTGGCTAGCTACATCTTCTTTTTTTTTTTTTTTTTTTTGGTTTTTCAAGACAGGGTTTCTCTGTGGCTTTGG
>NW_004949158.1:25449-27885 GCF_000317375.1 Microtus ochrogaster
AACTAGCTCTGTAGACCAGGCTGGTCTCGAACTCACAGAGATCAGCCTGCCTCTGCCTCCCGAGTGCTGGGATTAAAGGCGTGTGCCACCACTGCCCGGCCCGTGGCTACATCTTCAACATAACTCTTGAACCTAAGGTTCAGGGATGAAGGGGCAGAAAGATTGTAAGAGCCAGAACCAGCAAATCTACTATTAGACTGTGTGTCCTAGGAATGGCAGGGAAGCTGTACCTATGATACCTCAACAATGTGGCTGCCTAAACAAGACCTAAACACCACCAATGGACCTACTAACATGGAAGGGTGAAATATTATGAGGCCCTATTCCTAGACAAGAGCTACAGGCGACTGAGAAATGGCGAGGGCCTGAGCAGTAGCCTCCCCTCTGAGGAAAGCTCTCCTAAAGTTAGTTAGTCAGCCAACACCAAGTGGTCAGCTCTGACATCATATACACACAAGCAACAGTGAATGGACTCAGTCGTGTGTGTGTGTGTGTGTGTGTGTGTGTGTGTGTGTGTGTGTACGTACGTCATCCACATGTGCGCACAGGGACCCAAAGAGGCCAGAGGCGTCAGATCCCCTTTGGAGCTGGAGTTACGGGTAGTTGTGAGGTGACTGCCGTGAGTCTGGGAGCTGAACTCTGCTTACTGCTAGCCATCTCTCCAGTCAGTTCCTCATTTATTTCTAGCTCCTTCCCTAAGAAGAGATTAAAAAGTCAGTAAGGTTAATATCTTACTAATTTAACTTTTTCTGTATTAATAGCTCTGTATTTGAGGAAAATAGATATAAGTATTATTAGATATTTTCCCAGCTAAAAATTTATATTTTAGGGATTTAGAGTAAGAGAAAAATCATGGTGAGATGGAATGAGGGTGAGGTGGAATTCACCTCAAGTTAACAAAGCTTTTATTTTGATGAAGTGAGGGCTTTCTAAAGGAACAAAGACATTTTGAAACTTTTTCTCTTACTGACCCAAACACATAAAACCATTTTCCTTTTAGAATTTTGTTTTATTACTGTGCACTAAGCAAGTTAGCTTTATTTTATTTTATTTATTTATTTATTTATTTTTATTATTATTATTATTTTTTTTTTGGTTTTTCGAGACAGGGTTTTTTCTGTGGCTTTGGAGCCTGTCCTGGAGCCAGTCTTGTAGACCAGGCTGGTCTCGAACTCACAGAGATCAGCCTGCCTCTGCCTCCTGAGTGCTGGGATTAAAGGCATACACCACCACTGAAGCGATATTTATGTCTCCTTGTTTAGTTCTGGGATGCGTGAGGCGGGTCTTGCACCACATTCTGGCTCCCTTATGTGGCAAACTAATCCCTAACCCCCTGCTTTGCACTTTGTGGGCAGTAGGTAATGCTGTTGAACAAATTATTGAATTTTGTTGTGGTTTTATCCTAATTAAAGTAATATAATTCAGAGCATCCTTAATTCTGTCATACCTAATTGATTCATTTTTATTTCTTTTATACTTCATTTTTAATTAGTATTTTAAGTTATTATACATAGTGATGGGGTTCACTGTGGTATTTTTATACCCGTGCCATTGTGTTTTGTTTTCACCCATTCTTTTCCTTGCTGCCTTTCCCATCCCCCACCTCCCCTTTTGTTTGTCTCCTCTCTGTCCCAAATAATCTTCTATTCTGTTTTTGTGCCACATTATCCTCACTTCTCCCCACTTTTAAAAGATTTCATCCTTTAGCCCCCGAAGATCCCAATATTCCCAGTCTCCCTGAGCAGAAAGACTCACGCTGGAGGCTTCCGCATTCCTAATTTCGTGTTATGCTCTAGGCCATAGCAAACAAGACAAAGCAGACGGTACTGGTGCAAAACCAGACACACAGACTGATGGAATGAACCAGAGGATCTCGACAGAGTCCCACAGCGCCACCCGAGCTTCTACAAAGACCCCAGTATGCGTACATTCACAAACAGCGCTGGGAAAACGGGATCCCTACGTGTAGAAAGATGAAACCAGACCCTTATCTCTCACCCTACGCAAAAGTCAGCTCCAAATGAGTCAAAGGCCTTATGCTATGTTACCTGAGGGATTTCACACTCAGAGAGACAAATATCACATGTTCGCTGTCAGACAAGATCCTTGCTTTTAAACTGTTACATGTGCATTTATGGGAGTGTGAGTGTGTGTAGAGAGAGTGTGTGTAGAGAGAGCGGGTGTAGAGAGAGCGGGTGTAGAGAGAGTGTGTGTAGAGAGAGCGGGTGTAGAGAGAGTGTGTGTAGAGAGAGTGTGTGTAGAGAGAGCAGGTGTAGAGAGAGTGTGTGTAGAGAGAGCAGGTGTAGAGAGAGTGTGTGTAGAGAGAGCGGGTGTAGAGAGAGTGTGTGTAGAGAGAGCGGGTGTAGAGAGAGTGTGTGTAGAGAGAGCGTGTGTAGAGTGTGTGTAGAGAGAGCGTGTGTAGAGTGTGTGTGTGTA
>NW_004949158.1:30275-52300 GCF_000317375.1 Microtus ochrogaster
GTGTGTAGAGTGTGTGTAGAGAGAGTGTGTGTAGAGAGAGTGTGTGTAGAGAGAGCGTGTGTAGAGAGAGTTTGTGTGGAGTCCAGCACCTTGTGTAGACAAGGACAATGAGAGGGGAAAAGATTATCTAGAATTTCAAAAGTAGTACACAAGACCCGAAACTCTGAAGTCATCAGATTAAAAAATTAGGAAAAATGCCAGGCAGTGGTGGTACATGTCTTTAATCCCAGCACTTGGGAGGTAGAGGCAGGTGAATCTCTGTGAATTCATGGCCAGTCTGGTCTAAAGAGTTAGTTCCAGAACAACCAAGGCTACAAAAAAAAAAAAAAAAAAAAAAAAAAAAAAAAAAAAAAAAAAAAAAAATCCTGTCTCAAAAAGTAGAAAAAAATACCTTGAATACTAGGAATCGGGGCTTGTGAGATGGCTTAGTGGTAAAGGTGCCTGCCCACATAAAACCAGTGACCTGAGTTTGATCCTAAGAGAAAACCAACTCCATAAAAGTTGTCCTCTGACCTCCATATGCCGTAGGTGGCATTCATACCCATGCACACACACACATCATGACACATACAGTAATAATACATGCAAAGTTTTAAAATATGTCCGGGAAGGCAGTTCTGAATAGGACCTTAATTGCCCAGGAAATAAAGCCAACAACCAATAAATGAGATTAAAAGCTTTTGTGCAGCAAAGAAAATGTTAATTGATTGAAGAGACAGCCTACAGGATGGGAGAAAATCTTTGCCAGCCAGACATCTGATGGAAGACACAATATCCAGAACATACAAAGAACCCAAAATACTAAACAACAAGGATACAGTAACCCAGTGAAAAAGTGGACTAAGGAACTGAACAGTGTGTTCTCAAAAGGCATGCAAATGGCCAATAAAGGTTTTAAACATGTTTGACAGCCTTAGGTGTGAAAAGAATATAAATTAAAGCTGCTTTGCAATTCATCTCACACCAGTGAGAACGTCTCTCATCAAGGAAACAGCAACGAAAGCTGGCAAGAACATGGGGCAGTGAACTCTTGCCCACTGTTGGCTGGAGAGTAAAATGGTGCAGCCACTGTGGAAATCAACATGGAGGTTTTTTTTAAAGGATTAAAAAATAGAATGTGTCTATGACCCAGCTATACTGCTCTTGGGCATATCCCCAGAAGACTGGATATTCTGCCACACAGATAACTGTACACGCATGTTTAATGCTGCTGTATCCACAAGAGCAAGGAAATGAAACCAACCTAGATGCCTATCAGCTGATGAGTGGGTAGTGAAAAGGTAGTACATCAACACTATGTAGTTTTATCAATTGCAAAGAAAAATGAAATTGTGACACCTGCGGGGAAATGGCACTGGAAAACACTGTGTTAAGCGAAGTAGTTCAAACTCTAAAAGCAAATATCACATGCTCTCTCTCATGTGCAGACCCCAGCTTTTGGCTATCATGTATGTGGGAATGAGTGTGTAGAGTTCAGGGAACTAGACAGGAGTCACGAGGGGAGAAAAGCGTCTCTGGGGAGTGGGGAGGAGCAGAAGCCATGAGTGAGAATATCAGGGGTGGGAATACTTAAGCAGGGACTGGGAAAGATAGGGGTAGGGGAGGGAGGGGAGAAGAGAACCAAACAAAATTGATAGTGTAAACCGGGCGATGGTGGCGCACGCCTTTAATCCTTTAATCCCAGCACTCGGGAGGCAGAGACAGGCGGATCTCTGTGAGTTCGAGACCAGCCTGGTCTACAGAGCTAGTTCCAGGACAGGCTCCAAAGCCACAGAGAAACCCTGTCTCGAAAAATAAAAAAAAAAAATTGATAGTGTAAGCTCTAGAGAGGTGGCTCAGCAGTTAGGGGCACTGATTGTTCTTCCAGAGGATTCAGGTTCAATTCCCTGCACCTACATCCATCTCACAACCATCCGTGATTCTTGCTCCAGGAGATCCAATGCCATCTCTGGCCTCTTTGGCTACTAGGCGTGCGTACAGACTTATACATGCAGGCAAAACATCCATGTACGTAAAATTAGATGAAATTTTTTTTTTTTTTTGCTTTTTCGAGGCAGGGTTTCTCTGTGGCTTTGGAGCCTGTCCTGGAACTAGCTCTGTACACCAGGCTGGTCTCGAACTCACAGAGATCCACCTGCCTCTGCCTCCCGAGTGCTGGGATTAAAGGCGTGCGCCACCATCGCCCGGCTAGATGAAATATTTTTAACACAAGCAAAATTATTTATTTATTTATTTTTATTTAGTTAGTTATTTGTTTTATTTTTTTGAAACAGAATTTTACTGTGTAGACTAGGGTAGCCTCAAACTCACAGAGATCTGTCTGCCTCTGTCTCCTGAGTGTTGGGCGTAAAAGCACACATCATCATATTTCAAAAATAAACATTTTAGGAAACTAACAATGTATGAAAAAGCTATAAGAAACTCAAATAATAAAATGATTTGAACAGAGAAAACTACCTGGGTGAATAAAGCTGTCCCTAGAAACCATAGGTTATAAAATGAAAATTCCAATGCCATGCCAGAGATAGCTACCCCCTATGAGCTGTTGGACAGGAAGGTCTCTGACCTTTAACACACACACACACACACACACACCAAGCAGCTGCCACTGCTGCTGGTTTTCCACCAGAATTAAGACCTCGTCGCCAAACATGCTACACACTTTGGTTGCAGGACATACTGAAATCTGGCTGGTAGTAAAAAGCTTCCTTCCTGTTGGCTGAATCTCGTCGTGCTGAGCGGCGCTCTGCAGGCTGCTGGGGGAGGATTGCCATCAGTGTTATTCTTTAGCTGTGGACACTGCATGCAGCAATACCTACTGGCCGGGCAGTATGAGCCCACAGAAACAATAACAGCATGTCTGTTAAACGGGTAACCAGCAGCTTTCTCTTTGGACTTGATGCCCTCACCTTGTGAGTGGTACTGTAACAAGTTCTGGCTGGGGAGGTCACGGCCCTTGTAAGGCACCTACTGCTGTGGTTTGCCTAAAGGGACGTGATGTACCCATTTAATTGCCTTCTATGCCCACATAGACTTTGTGCCCATAGACTAGTGATGCTTTCAGTTTTGGTCAGAGAACTTTCTGCAGTGGCAGGCAGTGACTGTAGAGACAACTGGCCAAAGTACTGAGAATAAACAACTGTTGAGTGCTGAGCAGTAAATGGGACATCTACACCACCATTCGCCACTCTACTGCAGACCGTCCGGAAACATCACCAAAGGGGCAGAAAGCATATAGGAACCCCGTAGACACGGGGTTGAGGAGGTGTGGAGTGCTGGTTTCTGAGTGGGACTTGGGTGCTGTACTCTTGAACTCATAGATGCTGTATTACTTGCACAGGATTGAGTATGCCAGCACTCTGTCCCATGTGGCCCCAACCTGAAGACTTATCCGCAGTTAACAGTTAATGGGGAAGAGAGCATTTTCTTCCGTAAGCAGACCCTGGTAAGCTACGACGGCTCCTGTAAACAGCCCAAAGAAACTCACTGGGATTAAAAACATAAAAAAAGACATAAAGTGGAAGTTGGGGGGACAGTTGGGGAGAGGAAAGGGGTTAGGAGTGAGAGGGGACAAGAAAGGACAACAGGGTGGATGGGCAGAGAATGTGATCAGAATTCATTAAGTACAATATGAAAATGTCATAATATAATCTGTATACGTATGACTAATATATAATAATAAACACACTTTAAAAAGATCTCTTCCTCCCTTTTCATGGTCCTCTTTCTATTTTCATGCGGGACACACACACACAGATTTAAAACTAAATTCCCATTTGAGAAAAAATAATACTTGTCTTTTTGTGTCTGGCTTAAATTTCATACAATTCTGTAATTTTAATTTGTAGTTAACTTGGAATTTTAAAAGCATTTTATTTTATTCCTGAGACGGGGCTTGGTATGCGGTTCATATAGTCCTGGGACTCGTAGTGATTCTCCTGTCTTAGCTTCCTGAGCGCTGGTGCGCCAAACATATACTTATGCCCTGAAGAATTTTGTGTTCTTTTTAAAAATAAAATTTCCGCAAATTTTGTATGTTTTAAAATAGTCAAATATTGCGTTATTTACAGTGGCAAGAAATTTCCTTTTAATGCCAGATGAGGATTATCTGGGAGATATTGCAATATCCTCAGGAACTATTGCTCAAGAAAAATGGTTCATTTTAATTTATGTGAACTACAACTGAAATTTCTTTATGTGGAATATTAACTTCAAGTTGCCTACCAAGGGCTCAACTGAGAGAATGCAGTATGTTTTGTGTGCAAGCATCATGATTTTTCTGAAGGGGGTTTGACTAATGCAGAACCAGAAAGGACTGCCGGTGTCTCCAACTGAGGAAGTCCAACCTGCACCTTTCCCAGTTTCCATACTTGAGACTAATTTTGTAACATACTCTTTGCTGAACTTCCTCCTTTAGAGATGATATATTTGTTTGGGGCTGTTTTCACACCGAGTTAGACCTTGGGTGGATTCGTACCCATGAAGAGAGAATTTATGCAAACAGAGAATGAGGAAGCTTTAGCAGCCTGCCTGCCAAGGCCCAGGGGCCGTGAGTACGGGATGGCTTCCTGAAACAGGATCTTTTCCAAGACCACGGCTGTAGGATAAAAATGTCAAAATGACTTCATGGGAATCCGTTCTTTAGGTTCTCTCTCTCTTTTTCTCTCTCCTCTTCCCTTTCCTTCTCTTCTCTTCTCTTCTCTTCTCTTCTCTTCTCTTCTCTTCTCTTCTCTTCTCTCTCTTTCTCTCTGTCTATCTTCAGCTTTTGAGGGAGAGAGAGGTCTTGCTTTGTTGCCCAGGTGTCTCAGACTCCCAGACTCACTGATCCTCCAGCTACCTGGGTGACACTCCTGAGTAGCGAGGACTCCAGATTGCGCTGCCACGCTCAAGTCTCCTGAGACTTTCTGACCTAGAATCTGTATTACTTTCAGCAAGGTAAATTTTAGTTTTAGTTCCTTTTTGTTCCTTGACTATTTCCTAACAGTGCATTCTGGGGATATTGTGCCTACGGCCTTCCAGGGCTTCTTATCCCGTATAGAGCGGTGTTCCTCGTGTTTATGTTCCGAACCCAAATAAGGACCAAAGCTATTACAGGTTTGCAGAGGTACAGAGACCAACACTTCCCTTAATGGGGGCCAGTGTTTCCCCAGCCCTGGAGGAGGCTGCCTGTCAGAGGCAGTTGACTTTGCTTCCTCTAAAAGAAAATGTGATGTTTGCATGGGAGGCTTGACAGGTTTGGAACCAAACTGCCTGCTCTGGCTTTGGGGAGAACAGTCCAGGTAGAAGACAGGTAACTCTAGTGTCTGTCTCCTTTCCTGCAGAGCGGTGACGGGTGTCACCCAGGCCTTTCTGCTCACGGGGAACGTGGAAAGGGTGAACTCACCCTTACCCTATAGAGCCGTGTTTCTGCCTTTTCTCTGGGAAGCAGCAAGAGAGGGGGCTGCTGTTTGAAGGTGGGGGAGTGGAACAGTCTCTGAGCTAAGCAGACCACAGTTTAAGGTTCTGGTTAGCCTCTTGTTTGTTACATTTGAACTGTAGCCAAATTTCTTTGTTGAGAAAGGAAGGCACTAGGGCCCTGGAGGGAGATGAGGGCTTTGTTGTGTGACCACAGAAGCTTGTTTCGCACTAATTTCCTCTAGGGCTTGTGATGAAGTCAGTAAACCACAGCCTCCAGCGTGCTGTGCTCAGGCGGTGGCAGCAGCTTCTCGGTGGTGTCTTGGCCATGACACACATTTGACATGCCCTCCCTTAATTCTCTCACAGACTCTTGCTCTGCGGTATGGACCAAAGAGAAATTCTGCAGCGGTTACTGAATGAGGCCCAGAAAAAGAAAAATAACAGTGAGGAATTTGCCAATGAATTTCTGGTGAGTTCTGTGATGTTTTTTTTAAGAGGAGTTAGATACACCGTTTAACGGTCTGCTGTGTCTAACCTGCCGAAGCCGGATTGCTGTAGGGACAAAGTGAACATCAGAGCTTGGAGTAGAAGGGGTGGGTGGGTGAAGACAAGCTAAAAACATAACTTCTCTGACTTTTATTATAGCTGTGGGTTCAGCGTTTTTCCAGGTATGTTGGTTTTAATGTTGTGTTTGCTAGTTCTTTTGAGTTTATCAATCCTGTAGAAGGTCTAAACAGATATATGAATACTAATACTTTTTGAGCATCTGGAGAAAGCATTTGAGTTATGATTTATGCTTCAAATTACTAATTTTAACCGATACCAAAAAGAAAGAGACTAAGAGGAACTTTCCATGTAGTGTGGTATTTTTAGACTGCCATCTAGAATACCATTTGGATGACAGGTTTTTGAAGACCACCAAAACTACCATTTGACACCTTTTTCTCCTTTCCCTTTGTTAAGGACAAGTTGGTTACTACAACAAGTGGTTTCCTTTTTTGGCGCTCACTGGGTTTCTTTAACTTCTATTGTTTGGAGAAGTGAACTGGTTAGAATGGGAAATAGAGACACGTGAGGGACGTGGAGTGCGAGGCAGCCTGGTAGCAGGTGGACCTGGTTATCCCAAAGGCAGTGAGTTCCCTCGAGGGGAGCTGTAGCTGCCAACCCAGTGAAAGCTGGGCGGCTCCATGGGGGAGCGCGGGACCTGACAGACCTGACATGTTTTTGACTTTCTGTTTTGCTTGCTTTTTGTTGTATCACTATGTAGCTCTGTTTGGCCTGGAACTGTCTGTATAGATCAGGCTTGGCCTTGAACTCACAGACATCCTCCTGCCTCTGCCTCCTGATGGCTGGGGTCAAAGGCGCATGCACCCCCACACCAACCTGATGAGTTTTGAAATGCTTCCAGTTGGTCACACATTTTATGTAGTTTATCTAAGGATGTTAAACCGTAGCCCTTCAGCTTTGAATTGAGAAAAAAAATGAAGAAAATCTTTATTTTCTAACTTACAAAATGAGGAAAATAATATATTTCTCATCTACTCTCATTGAATTATTGTGATAGTACAACAATTAAGTGAACAAGGGACTGTGAAGGTGCCTAGAGTCCTAGTTACTTGGAAGGCTGAGATAAGTTGGATTGTGAGTTCAAGGCTAGCCCATGCAACTTAGAGGGACTGTGTCTCAAAAAAGATATCATTCAGTAATATTTATTGAGCACCTACTGTATACTAACTTTTTTTCTTCACCCTAGGATACAATAGTGAACAGAATATCTTTGCCTTCCAGAGCTAGTATTCTAGGACCAGATATTAGATGAGAAAACACTCTATTGACGTTTTTACTGAACGGGTTTCATGATTAGATATCACTGTAGGCTAGCATATAGCAGCTCAACTTTGATGCTAACATATTATACCAGCTCAACTTTCATATGTGTCATGAAAATGTATTCTTTCTGCCACAAGTCCTCAGGGTAGATTTACCACAGGGTAGAGTTGCCCATATGTCTGCTTAGATAGCTGGTTGCCTTTGACTGTTGTTCTTGAATCAATTTACGAAGATATAGAGGGAAAAATGTGAGCTGAGTGGCAGCGCCAGCCTCTGTTTTACTTTGGTTGTATTTTTCAAAACAGCAGATTGTTTCTCTGTATTTTAACCCATTGTAGAGATTGCCATAATCTTTCACCAAATCATGGCAGCCACCTCCTGACTGTTTTCTTTGCTTCTAAAGGCCTTGTCCCACTTTTAGCTAATTTTCTTAGACAAGGTCTCACTACGTAGCCTTAGCTGCCTAGAACTCATTCTATAGACCAGACTAGCGATGAACTCAAAGATCCACCTACCTTTGCCTCTGAGTGCTGAGATTAAAGGCGTGCGCCACCATGCCTGGCCCCAAGTAGTCTCTTAATGATATGAACCTGATTATATTTTCCTCGGCTTAAGAACTTTATACAGCTTATATTTTTTTTAGCTGCTTGTAATTTTGAACTATCATATATATTTAGAAAACTACATAAAAAGTGTGGATTTAGTGAAAAGGAGCCATTGCCAATGCAGTCACCACCTAGATCAAGAACTACAGTACTGTCAAACTCCAAAAGACCCCCCCTTCCCCGGCAGACCTCTCCACCCATCCCACCCCACTCAAGGGCAAATCACTGTCCTGGCTTTATAGTCATCATTTCCTTGCTCTTTTTGCTCCTGATTTTTAAGAGCCTTGTTTTGGGGTGGTGATTAAGTGGAACCTCACTGTTCACTGACTCATGACCTCCAGTGGAAAAACAAGAGCTTCACCCTCAGCCCCACCTAAAGGCTCAACTGAGACACCAGAAAAATAGCATCGGGAGGGGAGGCATTGGGAAGTGGCCCAGCTTGGCCCAGGGAAATGCTGCCATCAAATGGGAGGTTTTCCACTTGACTGCTGCCCACAGTCCATCTTAAGCTCTTGATGGTTCCTCAGGACTTGTGTTTCTGAGATTTCAGAACCAATTCTGTGACATGAAGCTGCTGCTAACTAGCCTGGTAGCGTCAATCAAACGGCATACAGACTTCTGTGTAGCGATCCCTCCAAAACAGAAACCGAAGAAACGAAACCTAGTCCCTTGGCTCAGATTTCAGTCCTGACTTCTATTTTGTTGGGGTTTTTAAATTACTATTATTGTTGCTTTACTTTGTAGCCCTGGCTGGCCTGGAATGCACTATGTAGACCAGGCTTGGCCCCAAAACTCCCAGCGATTGGCCTGCCTCTGCCTCCTATGTGATGGGATTAAAGGTGTGTGCCACCATGCACACACCTTTAATCTCCTCTTTTAAAGAAAGATTTATATTTTATGTGTATGAATGTTGTTTTGCCTGCACGCATATATATGCAGTTTGGTGCCTGCCCAGTGCCTGTGGAGGCCGGAAGAGAGGATTGGATTCCTTGGAACTGGAGTTACTGGGGGTTGTGTGGGCGCCTAGAACTGAATCTTGGTCCTCAGCAAAAACAGTAAAGCCCTCTTCACTGCTGAGCCATCTTTCCAGATCCTTCTTTCTTTTTACGTTTAAAGAAATAACATGGTGTGTGTGTGTGGTCACACACAAGCATGTACCACGGCAAGAGTGTGGAAGTTAGAGAACAACTTGGGAGAGTTCTCTTCTTCCACCATGTGGGTCCAGATAGCCTTATGTATGAGCTATCTCGCTGACCTTGGTCCTAGCTTCTGCTTTGGTCAGGTATAAGGGTACAATGTTCATAGCTGATGTGGCAGGCCTGCTGTGACAGCAGGTGAAAGTGCCACACTGCTTATGTCCTTTCCTAGCGCCAGGACTAACCGAATGCAGTATACTTTCAGTGCATGCTGTGTGCTTCCTCTTGCCTTCCCCAATCCTGCGGTCCTCTTAACCTGGCTAGATCCAAGGCTTGCTGAGATTTCCATTTGATGATCATGTCCTAGACAAGCTTCTTTTGCATTCTCTCTCTTCTCCTCTTTCTCTTCCTCCTCTCATGATGGTGAAGGCTGAACCCAGAGTCCGACACATATTGGGTAAGTGCTCTACCATCGAGCTATGTCTTCAGCCATGAGAAAACTTCCTCTTTTTAAAAATTATTTTAAATGCATTTTAATAGATATTTTCCCTACATGTATGTCTGTGCACCAGGTGCATCCTGGTGCCCATGGGAACCAGTGTTGGGCTCTATTACACTCTAATAGAATGTATCTCCCGGGCCTGGAATGACAGACAGTTGTAAGCTGGGATTCAAACCTGGGTCCTCTAGAAGACCAGCCAGTGCTCTCAACTGCTGAGCTCTCTCTCCAGTCTCAAGGGCCCTTCTTGATCTACCTAAATAGATCAAATCATCTGTGATAGGTTCTTGTTAATATGATCTATACTTTTTATAGCACTGACTACAATTCCAATTTTAATCTTTGTGTGATTACTGCTTCCTTATCAGATTGAAACCTCACGAAGGCAATGTTCATACCCCATTCTGATAGTATTGGTTCCCTCCATGATTTCTACAATATTTAACAGTTTCCAAAATGACATATAGTTCCAAAATGGCACAATGGCTCAGGAGGTAAAGGCGGCTGCTGACCATCCTGACGACCTATGTTCGATGCCTGGAACCCACGTGGTAGAAAGACAGAACTGACTCCTGCAAGTTGCCCTCTGACCTCTATGCACATGCCATGGTACACACACCCTACCCCCTACTGAATAAACAAGTAAATAAATGTAATTTAGAAAAGTTTAAAGATAAACAGTTCAGCTGTCAACTTAGCAACAGAGTGCCTGCCTAGCACACTCAAGGCCCTGAGTTCAAGTCCCCAGCACCACACACTCACAAAACAATAACTTGACTCACAGTCATCGAACTAAAATTTCAAATGTATTGTCTAATATCACAACCTGTGCCCTTTGCTCTCAACTCCTGCGTCCAGTGATCCACTGGCCTTAATGATTTAAGTTTTTGAGAGCTCTAAAGGGTAACATCTAGACAATAAGTGCTTTCCACATGGCACCAACTTCATAGTTAGTAATAAAGAAGGCATATGTGTTCTTCAGATCAAGAAATGGGATTGCTGGGGCTAGAGATGTGGCTCAGGTGGTCCAATGGCTGCTTAGCAGACAGGAAGCCCTAGGTTTAATACCTAGGACCACACAAAGAAATAGGCTCGGTGGTATAAACCTGTATTCCCTGCATTTGGGGGGTAGAGGAGGAAGGAGTTCAAGCTTATTTTCAGCCTGGTCTATGAGAGACCCTGTCTGAATGGACAGACACACTCACACACGAATGCCCACTGCACAGAAAGCCCCTGGGTGCTCTTCTAAATAATTACACCCCCCCCCCCCGCAGAAGATAGAAGCCAACACTCTCTGAATACATTTTGGGTTTTCTGCATTGCTTTACGTATTCCACTAAACAATAGGTTTTTTTTTTTTTTTGGTTTTTCAAGACAGGGTTTCTCTGTAGCTTTGGTGTCTGTCCTGGAACTAGCTCTTGTAGACCAGGCTGGCCTCGAACTCCCAGAGATCTGCCTGCCTCTGCCTCTGCCTCCTGGGATTAAAGGCGTGCGCCACCACCGCCCGGCTAAACAATAGTTTTTAAACTTTTTTTTTCTTTTTTTTTTTTACTTTTTTTTAAAAATGTTTTTGAACTGTATGTAGATGAAATTCTATCAAATGTCTTGTGTCTTATGGAAAAGCTTATCAGTTTTGTGCATGTGTAGTCACTGTTGTAATTTCTGTCAAGGCTCCGTAGATGCAATTCTTGCTGCGGTCATAGAGAGAGTGTTGAGAGTTGTCCAGCAGCCACTGGGTGTTCTAGCTTGCTTTCCTGTTACCATGATAAAACACTGACCAAAACCAGCTTGGAGAGGAAAGTTTAATCTAGCTTAAATTTCATTGTCACATTCCAACTTTCAGGGAAGGCAGGTTAGGAACTCAAAGCAGGAACTGAAGCAGAGGCCAGGGAGGAATGCGGCTTCCTCTCTTGCCCTTATGGTGTCCTCAGCCTGCTTTGCTACACAACCCAAGACCACCTGCCCAGGGTGGCACTGCCCTCACTGCACTGGGCCCTCCCACGCCAGACATTAATAAAATAATATAATAACAATAATAATAATAATGCCCTTCAGACTTGCCTACAGGTCAGTCCGATGGAGGTGTTTTCTCAGTCAGGGCTTCCTCTTCCCAAATGACTTTAGCTTGTATTGAGTTCATGAAAACCAAACAACACAGCTGGTGCTCCCTTGTTTGAATCATCACAGAGCAAATTGTAGCTTTGCTGGTCTCCAAAGAAGTTTTATTTTTCTTTTACCCTAGCTTGCCCTTCTTTTCTTTCTTCTTCCTTATTTATTTATTTATTTATTTATTTATTTATTTATTTATTTATTTAAATTTTGAGACAGGGTATCACTAAGTTACCCAAGCAGACATTGCAATACTCCTGCCTCAGATCCCCCGCCCCAGGAAAGTAGCGGAACCACAGGCTTGCGCATCCTGACCTGGCTGTGAGTCTGTCTTTATTACACACATACAGACTGACAAATCCAGGACCTCGCCCTTTCTAAGCAAAGGCTCTACCACTCAGGTGCTCAGCTACATCAGAGCCTAGTCATTCTCTGTATATTGCAGGCTTTGAAAATGTGTATTTACAGTAATGATGCTAAGCAAGTGGCCATGGGCACAGGACCCCTTGCACAGCAAGTGCTCGAGCGTTTGTTGAATTGAAACAACTCATGAGCATGAGCCTGTCACACGAGCATACCAATGAGCCTTTACTGAAGTAAATTGTTGCATTTATCAATTTGCAGGGTTGCTGTTGTTGGGTTTTTTTTCCCCACCAGCAGCAGAATAAACGTATTTATCTCTGAAGCTGGTTTCTCCTAACTCCATCTCCAGCCATTTGCTCAGGAACATCTAGTCTCGTGTCTTCAGTTGTTCCCAGGATAGTTTTGACATACCTCTTGCCATTTTCTCATATCTTCATTCATACCTAATTTAAACTTCTTGGTTTATTAGTTCCAGTTTGACTGTCGCCTACTCAGTTGCTCCCTTAGCCAGTGCAATGGAACACCCTCGCCTGTCTTGTTCCCAATGACTATGTCTACTCAGGGCCAGCCGCATCATCCATTCCTATTGCTAATAGCCCTGTCCGCGGACTGCAGAGGTCTAAGCTGACTCCATTCCTTAGTACTCATGCTTTCTCGGTTTCAATCTTGGTAAACCATCTGCATTCACAAGGCACTGAGAAGCAACCTTGCAGAGCTCTAGAGACAGACAAACTCTGGTTCCATTCTCCCCTTAGTAGACAAGGGCCAAGTCTCTCTCTCTCCCTCTCTTTCTCTCTCTCTCCAAAATACAACATCTGCTATGCCTTCTGTATGCTGGCTTCTTAAATTTGGGTCATGTAGCTGAACTGAGTCATAAAAAATTTGGCAAGAACAGATTTTTTAACTCCAAACAGCCAACATTTGATTCAGATTCAAGTACATACCGGCATTGCTCGGTGCCACTTTTCCCGCAGTCTCGGCTCTAAACAACTTAGGGGCTCAGTTTGCCCCGACCCTGCAAGCGAGCCATGCAATACCAACAAACACTGCTGGAAATCCTCTGCTCTGATTTGACTCTTTCCAATGAACTGCATTTCATCTGTATGTACATTTCATCTGTGTGTACAACTATACACACAAGGTTTTCTGGGTTCTTAAAAACATGATGGTTTAAGTATGGAAAACAACAACTTAATATTTTCTATCATCGTTCCTCTGCCTATGTGTCAGATAAGTATATCTTTGGATTATTTCATGTTATAACATTTGTTTTAAAAATTGAGGTCTGAGTTGCTGATTGAGCTTCATTAAAAATATTCATTAATTCAATTTTGATTTGAGATTAGGATAGAATTTCCAAAATTTTCTGACATAACCCTGAATATACTTTCACCATTTTCACACTATCTACTTATGTGAAGTGGCTTTCTTGGATCTGCTAATTAGAAATCAAAATATTTCTCAACTCTGAAAACATTGAAGTTGCTTTGTTCTGTGGTATCAAATACTCAGTCAAGATCTAAATCTTTACATGTGCATGTGTATGTGTGTGTGCATGTGTGTGTGTGTGTGCCCGTGTGCGCGCACGCGTGTGTGTAGCAAATGTTGTGAGTATGTGGAGGTCAGAGGTAAACTTTCAGGAGATGGTTTTCTGCTTTTAGCATGTAGGAATCAAACTCAGGCTGCCAAATGGGCAGTAGGTGCTTTTACCCGTCAAGCCATCTTGCCAGCCCCAAAATTTATTTATTTTTTATTTTTTGGAAACCAGAACATTTATTTTATGACAGATTGAAATCCTCAAGATGAACTGGATGCTGAAACAGCTGCCCTCTTGGGTTTAGGGATTGTCCCTTTACGGAATCCATGTCTGAATCTTTGGTAGACAATTTTTAGGTGCCTCATCCGCCCAGTTCTGGTAGTGTCTCTTAGCCTTGGCACTCCAGTTATACTTTCCCTTGCACTTGGCAGGGTAGCCGCATTTGCCACAGGTAGACTTCTGAAGGTGGTAGGCCTTAGAGCCACACAGCGGCGGCACAACATGTGCGTTTTGTTGCCACGCTTTCCAAAGGATGACGTTCCTTTTATCATCTTGCTTCTGCTGCCGAGGCCAAAGAGACCAGAAGACCCAAAATTTATTTTTTTTAATGCAAAAATAAGCCAGTACATACATCCCATTAGTATGAAAGGCTTGCTTTTCATCTTTAATAAATATTAAGATTTCTTTTGCTGAGTAGCACTGGGAAGGTTGGCAAGAACAAGTGCCTTCCAAAAGGCCTTAAAAGGGGAGCAGAGAAGAAAGTGACGCGTTTTCTGGCAATGATTGGCACGATGTGACGGCAGCAGCTGTGTTCAGCAGTGGGACCTGGAGAAACACTGATCACAGGGACCCACATCCATATCTGCGGGCCCTGAGAGTCCTGTGTTGGAAGTGAGCCTTGCTGACCCGCAGAACGATAAAGCTGCCTTTAGAAAGTCAGGCTAAGGCTGTTCAAGGAAAAAAACCTTCCATAGCATGCATCTTACCCAGGAAGGAATATGATGAATGGCCAAAAAAAAAAAAAAAAAAAAAAAAAAAAAAAAAAAAAAAAAAAAAAAAAAAGGTAGAACATGGCTGAGGTTCATGCCAATAGCAAGGCAACCCATGGTCATTAGTTTTACCTCTTTCGTATTGGTTTTATTAAAACTTGCAACAACAAAATCTACACTCCGTGCTCTCAGGTCTGTCTGACCCGAAAAGAGATGATGGAAACCATGACCTGGGTGGCACAGACAAATTACTTGAAAGAAGTGGTTAACAAGGTGATTTCAGACAGCACTGAGAGAGATGTAAGAAAGCTTGCCCATGTATCCTTTTCTTGATGTCCTGGCTAGGAAAGAAAAATTGCAGGAGCCTAAGTGTGCACGGGGAAACTCGTGGGGCTCTATGATGAAAGTGGTGGTTCAGAAGGCCTCCTAGGGACAAGACAGCTTCTGAAAGCTCAAGAATTTGTTCAAAATTCAGGTTTTTCTTTACAAAATACGTTATATGCTTTATTACTATCTTTGGGCAACAAACAACCCTTTCACAAGGGTCACCTAGATCATCAAAAAACACAGATATTTATACTACAGTTCATAACAGTAGCAAAATTATAGTTATGAAGTAGCAATGAAAATAATTTTTTTTAGTTAGGGGTCATCACAACATGAAGATCTGTACTAAAGGGTCACAATGTATGTATTAATGAATTTTAAAAATAAACTGATAATTGATTGTCAGTATTTGATTAGATGTCTAATTTTTTAATGTCTGTATATCTAGAGTCACATTAAAATCTCTCAGGTGAAACGGGTTGTGGGTGGAAGGAGTTCAGCATGTTCTGTTCTGTAGCACCAGGTTTTAAGCCAAAGATACTACAGTCTTATGATTTCTGTTTTTCTTTCTTTGTTTTCTCTTGGCAGTGACTTAATTTATTTACTAGCACTTGAGAAAAACATGCGCAAGACCGAGTCTTCTCTTGACTCTGTGAGCTGGGGCTCCATTCTGTTCTCATTTCTTGAGACAGACTCGGCCTACAGAGAAAAGGAAGTCACTGTTAGCTCACAAGCACCAGAGTCTACTTTCTACATTTTCCGCCCTATTTCAGGATCCGTAGGCTGATGGCTTCTTCATCTTATCCTCTGACAGGCTTTTCAGGGGACTAGGAGCCCCTACTTTGACCCTCTGACATATTCTTTCTTCCCAAACCTTAAACCACGCCTGGTAGCCCTGCTTTTTACCCTGGACCTTTCCCCTTGTTTCTGTTGGAGTTTATCAGGTTTGGGGCCCTGTTGTGTTTGAGCCTGGGAGCCTCAGGGTTAGCAAGAAGAGAAGATTTGAAGTGAGGATTCGAGAGTGCTCTGACCACAGGTAGACGTCACAGGAAAAAATTAAAGTCTTTCACACTTCCTAAGTTAACAGTTCTGTAGGTATTTCCTGTGTCATGCTTAGGTGAGCGGCACCCTCTGTCATCGGTCAGATGACTCCAGGAGCAGCAAAAGAAAGAGCTTATTCTAAAGGGCACAGTGAAGATTAAACAAGCCTCGATACGCACATGCATAACCTTTGTCTGTGACAGCTTGCCCAAAGAGTGTCCTTTAAAAAACAAAACCAAATAAAATTAGTACAACAAAGAGTACTGACTCTGGAAACTTCTAGAAAGACTTGTTTAGGGACTCTTTTTATCAGTCAAAAACACCTATGGCAACATAAAAACCGATCTTTTTGAAGGAACATAAGAGAAGAGAGAGATGAGGAGGGAGTGGAACCTCAGTGGAAGAACCTGCGAGAGAGTTTTAAAACTGCATGTATTTGGGGGAGGGGCGTGGGGGGAGGGGTGTGGGGGAGGGGCGTGTGTGGAGGTGACAGCACAATGTGCAGGAATCCCTTTTCTCCTCCATCGTGGAGATCCCAGAGATGAGACTCAGTATCAGGCTTGCCCATAGGCGGATTTGCCTGCCAATCAATTATACCAGCCCACCAGAAGCTTTGATGGTGTCTCAATATTTCAGGTGTCTGTGTCATGTTCTTAATTAAATTCCCAAGCTAGTTCATTAGCATAATCATCTTAATTTAAAAATATGCTGTTTAGCATCTCCTGCCCTCTCCGGCTCTGAAATCCATAGGAATTCACACGATGGTGCAAAACTGACTCCAAGAACTGCCTGTGTTCCTGGTCTGGACCCAGTAGCTTTCCCGTGTCTTATCAAACCCAGAAATAAAAGAATAGTCACTGGAGCAATGCACACGGGTGTGTGTGGAGAAAGAAACAAGGCCAGTCTGGATGCTCTATTTCAAATCCTTGGCTAGAATGAGTGTATATTCTGATACACCAAGTTATTAGAATAATTTATTATGTTACCCTATTTGGAAAATATCACTTTAATTAAATTCTGTGTATTTGATAGTGGTGTTTTGAAATTTTAGCTCTCCACTTTCCCCCTTCTCATTGAAGACTAATATAACCACCAAATAACCCTGAGCCAAATTTAATTTTTAAAAAAAAAAAAAAAAAACAGGATCACAATATAGCCTTGGCTGGTCTAGAACTCAGTATGTAGACTAAGCTGGCCTCAAACTTACAGAGACCCACCTGTTCTGCCTTCTAAGTGCCTCAGATGAGGTCACTACATCTGGCCCTGTGAGCCATTTCTGAAGCCTCATAGCTATGGAATAATCCTTCTGTACACTGTGACTATGTATTACTCTTGTTGGTTAATAAAGAAGCTGATTGGTTAATAAAGAAGCTGATTGGTTAATAAAGAAGCTGATTGGTTAATAAAGAAGCTGATTGGTTAATAAAGAAGCTGATTGGCCTCGAGCAAAGCAGAATAAAGTTAGGTGCGACAACTAAACTGAGGACGCTGGAACGAAGGAGGCGGGATCAGGGAAACACTAGCCAGCCATTGAGAAGGTAGGAACGAAGGAGGCGGGATCAGGGAAACACTAGCCAGCCATTGAGAAGGGAGGATGTGTAGAAGAGGAGGCAACAAATTATGAGCCATGTGAAAAAGCATAGGTAAGAAATATGGGTTAATTTAAGTATAAGAGTTAGCCAGTAATAAGCCTGAGCTACTGGCCACACATTTTTTTTTGCAAATGAAAAAGGTTTTTATTTTGTTTTTTGTCCTCCCCTTGAGGGAAGAAACACCAGGGCAATGCAAACTCTTATAAGGAGAAATTTAATTGTGATGGCTTGTTTACAGTTTCAGAGGTTCAGTCTTTTCTCATCACGATGAGGAGATGGCCATGTTGCAAGCAGACATGGTACTTGAGAGGTAGCTGGGAATCCTTCATTTTGTAGGCAAACCTCGGTGTGTGTATTTGGGAGCAGGTGGTCAGGGCAAAAAAAAAATCTGCCTACACCTCATGATAGATTTGGATAATTTGTTGGATCAAAATTTTATATTATCATACCTCTTTTCTATCTCTCTCCTCTATGTGCCATTGGTTTTGTTGCTTTAGGCAGTGGCTCTTCATGTAGCCCTGGCTCACCTGAAATTTGCTTTGTAGAGCAGGCTGGCCTTGAATTTTCAGAGATCTCTTGCTTCTGCCTTCTCCTGAGTGCTGGGGTATGTCTATTATATCTTTATTTTTGAGTTCCCCTTTTCTCTTTCATTTTAAAATCACTTAACAAGTCTTCTCAAGTAAACTCCTGCACAAATTGTACATCTTTATTACTGATGTGCAAGTATTGTATGAAATATAAGCTACTAAGTAACAGTCATAACAGCCCTCTTGATATTTTGGGTTTTGTTGCTCTCACTTGAGATATGTTTCTTATTCCTTGTTTGTTCACTCTGCGGGTCAAAATAGACCACAGCCATGGTTGTAAAATGTAAAAGCAGTGTCGAGGATTCATAACATTTATGAACAACAAAAGGAACACCCTAGTTTCAAGGAAGTCGTATTACACACGATGACACCAGTTTGTGAGATCTTGAAAGAATCTAGAAGTCATCTCATCTTTAGAGACTTAATTGGAAAGCTCTGGGAAATACAGTGAGCCTGAGTTCTAACTCATGGAACTCTTAGCTAAGCGGTTTGGAACTTATTTCCTAAGTGGTAAAAAGAATTTATTGAAGTTACTTTAAGCAGCATTGGAAAGATTAACAATGCATAAATTGAATTAATTGACATAATTATACCCAATACATTTGACTGAAGAAGAGAAATAGTGTGACAATAGGGAGGAATTATAGGAGTTGGAAAGAGTCTGAACTAAGGTGTGTCTAATAGGCTTTCTGTCCCTGTGATGATGCACCATGCAGTTAAGGGAGGAAACATTTGGTTTCACTCACAGCTCTACTCCCCAGTTGCCGTAGGCCTGCGGTGAGGTGGAACATGGTAACAGTGGGGGTGTAGTGGAGAGAAGCTGCTTACCTTATGGATCCCCAGAGACAAAGAGACACAGACCAACAGAAAGAGGATAGGAACAGACAGATCTTTCCAGAGCATGCCCCTGTGGCTTATTTCCTTCAGTTAAGTCCTCCCTTCCAGTAATACAGTCATATTCTGAATTCATCAAGGGCTTAATCCACTGATTAGGTCAGAACTCCCAGAATCCAATCATTTCCTCAAAGCCCATCAGCTGGTAAGCAAGACTTTTAGCGCATGAACCTTTGGGGAGGGGGAGGGGGGCATCATATCCAAACCAGCAGGAAAGAAAGCTGAAGCAAGACCTCGCATGGGAAGAACCAGCTGAACCTGCTAACTGTATCTGAGCTGGGAATTGTGGGATGGGAGGATCCTAAAGTGGTATTGCTTGGAATAAAGATAGTTCCATCGGCATTCACAAGTTTAGTTTAGTTTCAAATGTACTGAGTCGGAGGATGCAATAAGATATCGATATGAAAATATCTAGGACCTGGTTGTTAATTTGAAACTGAATCTTAATATAGAAATTTGAGACATATCCAAGTGATGCTGAAAATATAACAAAATGTTGGTAAATAGATTAGCAAACACTTATATGCCCTCTATAAGAGTATATGACTAGCTCGGAAGGGGGAGAGGGAACATATAAAGGGAAGAGCCGAGAGTCAAAGATTTGGGTATTTCTTTGTTAGAAAGCGGAGAGCAGAGAACCAGTAAGAAATAAGGGCAAGTGGGAATGTTGTGTCCTAGATAGGTTTACTATGGCTATGCTGAAACACCATAACCAAAAACAAGTTGGGGAGGAAAAGGTTTATTTGGCTTACACTTCTTCACGGTAGTCCATCACTGAAGGAAATCAGGACAGGAACTCACACAGGACAGAAACCTGGAGGCAGGGACTGATGGAGAGGCCATGGATGGATGCTGCTTGCTGACTTGCTCAGTCTGCTTTCTTATAAAACCCAGGACCACCAGCCCAGGGATGGCAGCATCTACAGTGATCTAGACCCTCACCCATCAATCACTAATTAAGAAAATGCCATACAACTGGAATTTGTGGATGCATTTTTTTCAGTGGATGTTCCCTCTTTTAGATGGCTCTAGCTTGTGCCAAGTTGACATAAAACTAGCCAGCACAATGAGTCAAAGAAAGAACAGAAACAAGAAAATGTACCTGATGAGGGCCGAGGAAGAAAGACATTTCCAAAAGAAGCTAGAGAGAAAAGATCTAGTGACTGTGGAGGGTCTAGTGGCTAGGAGGTAACTAATCCCTCCTGTGTGACCAACTCTCTCTTAAGTAGTGTGGAAACAATGAAGATCATTTTAATTCACTAAGCTTTTCCATTTGTTATTGAGATGCTTCTCCCTGTCTTCTTTTACAAAATGGTTAGGCCTCACAAAGTCCAAACCTAGAACATATATTTTTCTTTTTTTAATTATAAAAGCAATAAAATTTCAGACTACATAAATTCTAGACAAGAAGTCAAAGAGACACTATCATAAGTCAAAGAGACATTATCATATCTTATCATTTCTGACCTCACATTTGGTTTTATAGTGTTACACTAAAAACAGTGAGAGCAGGTTTAAGGAGTTACCATTCAAAGGACTCTTGTCCAAGTACATTAAGATAGCCCCTACCTATCTCAGATCATAGTCTACATAAAGAATATGATTCTGCTTAGATTATTACTTGCTAGAAGAATAGGCTTAAAGTTTGAATCATATAAGATGCTTCGGAATTAATATCTCTGAAATTTCGACAGTTGTAAACAGAGTATAATTAATTAGCTTAAGTTCCATTTCTACTTAGAAAAAGTGATCTACAAGTTTAAAAAAGATGAATGGAATTAATAATTTTCCTGTTGACATCAAATAGACCCTATAAAAAAAAAAAGTAACTCATACTCTTGGTATCTGTTCCTTGGGTGGAGCACACACAGAGCTCACTTTCAGAAGCTATTTGGTTTCTTGAATATTTAGCAGTTTCAGATCAAAGTCTTAACAGCCTGTGACTCAGCTGCAGCGTGATCTTCTCACTTCTCCAAAGTCACTGGACTATGCCATCCTGGCTTCCTGTCCTGAAAGAAGCTAGACCCAGATGATGCTAAAAGGGTTGAGACAGAATGTCTGAAAAGTGGAGGAGGACAGCTCTCTAGAGGTAGCTTCTTATCTCCCTCCGTGTGTGTGTCTGTGTGTGTGTGCACACACACGCACACACACATGCACACACACACACGCATGCACATGGGGATAGCCTGTATGTGGTGTACGTGTGCGTTTGGTTATATGTGCAGATGTATGAAGGCCAGAGAGCAACCTCGGCTGTCTTTCTCCAGAGCCATCTACTTTGTCTTGCGAGACAAGGTCTCTCACTGGGATCTTGGGCTTGCCAATTAGGCTAAGATGACTGGCCAGTGAACCCCAGGAATCTACCTGCTTCTAACTCTCCAGCACTGGCATTACCAATTTGAGCCACTAGACCTGGCTTTTTAAAAATTTTTGTATTTATTTTTATTTTTGAGACACGGTCTTTCTATGGTACCCTGGCTGGCATGGAATTCACTATGTAGACCACTCCAGCCTTAAACTCACCAAGATCTGTCTGCCTAAGCCTCCCCAATACTAGGATTAAAGACATGTGCCACCACTCCCAGTCCACACTTGACTTTAGGCTCTGGGAATCAAACTCAGGTTCTCTTACTTTCAAGGGAGTACTTACTTCACCACATAAGCTGTTTTCCCAGGCCCCTTACCTCTTCCATTGGAAAATTATTCTTGGAATTGTATTACAGAAGCTGAAGAGGCAGTCTACCAAGTACAAGGCCGACAAGACATACTCTACAACTGTGGCTCAGCGGCCCAAGAATATCAAGAAAAACAGATACAAGGATATTTTGCCCTGTAAGTTCCCTTTCTTCTTATAAACTTACACTTCTAATCTGAACCACCTCTCCACTTTTTGACCAAGTACTTGTTCTTCATCTTGGAATATGGCACGGACAAATTAATTATACTATCTATGATGACAAAAGAACATTTAGCCATTCAATTTCTTGTTCACTTATCAAACGCTTTTAGCAACCACCATTCTTTTTTTTTTTTGAGACAGGGTTTCTCTGTGGCTTTGGAGCCTGTCCTGGAACTAGCTCTGTAGACCAGGCTGGTCTCGAACTCACAGAGATCCGCCT
>NW_004949158.1:52400-61040 GCF_000317375.1 Microtus ochrogaster
TAGCTCTGTAGACCAGGCTGGTCTCGAACTCACAGAGATCCGCCTGTCTCTGCCTCCCCAGTGCTGGGATTAAAGGCGTGCGCCACCACCGCCCGGCAGCAACCACCATTCTTGAGACCTGACTTATCGCCCGTTGTAGGACTTCTCAGTTACCCCGTCCCTTTCTCTTGTGTCCTAGATGACCACAGCCTGGTCGAGCTGTCTCTGGGAACTTCCAGTGAGGATTCCAGTTATATCAATGCCAACTTCATTAAGGTGGGTGGAGAGGAAATAAAAACACTCCATGTTTTTCTGAGCACCTAAAACAGGGGGCGGGGAGAGGACTAGGGAGAAGATGCTGTCTGCTGTCACCTCACGTGATTTCTCTTCCCCTTCAGGGTGTCTATGGACCCAGGGCTTATATTGCCACCCAGGGTCCTTTACCTACAACTGTCCTGGACTTTTGGAGGATGATTTGGGAATACCGTGTCTTGGTGAGTGCAGAGTGGCTTCTGGTACTTGGGAGAGGGGGCAGGGTGCAGGACATGACTGAGGCCTCCCAGCTGTTAAAAGCAGAGCCTTTCTTATAGCTTGATGAAATTTCTTATATCACTATTAAATGTATTCTCGTTCGAGGAAACGAAAGTCGATACCTTGACACGCTCTCTCGGTGACAAGAAATTTGTTGTGATGAACAGAGAACAGGGAAGTGGGGACAGAAGTAAGGAAGAGTAAGAACATCTCACAAGTCACTAGGGCTTTTGGGGTTAAAAAGCAAAGCCAACAGAAAAACAATGCTTACTACTTTCTGACGCTGGGACTCATGGGGAAAGGTGATCTCTAACCCTGTAGGTCACTAAGTTTCTGGTGCATGCTTTCAGGTCATTGTCATGGCGTGTATGGAGTTTGAAATGGGAAAGGTGAGTCACTCTTCAGTACTGGTGACGCAAAGGTAAAGGAAAGGGGCGTAGGGGGCAGTGGTGGTAGAACATTCTCCAAGTGTGCCTGGGTGGGGGCAGTGGTGGTAAAGCTTCCTCTAAGTGTGCCTGGGAAAAACCATGCCATTTTTCTAATTTTCACTTTGGGAATAACCATACAATCCATAGGGGGTTTCACCCCCAAGAACCCCTTTTATCCATTTCCCCAGTAGCTCCTGTGCTGTAAAGTTAAGAAAGGAAGAAAGGAAGTAAAGGAGAAAAAAAAATACCATTTCCCTTCTGATAGTCAGATGCTGTAACTGCCCATTAGAGACGCACCCTGTGCTGCCCCAAACAGCATCCCCACCACAGGTAGCCAGTAAGCACTGCCAGGGATTGCACGGCTGAAGAACTCAATGGTTTTATTTTAATTGGTTGAAAACTGAAGCGAACTCTCACTTCAGCTGCTGAAAGCTTTATTTGGCGCTATGTGAAACTTTTTCAAACTTAAATTTCATTTGCTATAAATAAAAATATTTCCAGTGAAAATTTAGCATTCTACTTATATATGTATAAAGTGAATATAGGACTTTAAAGTTTATAAAAATAGCAAGACAAGCACATATGTACTGTTGTATCTTGATTACACGTTAAATACTTTGGCCTATTGGGCTAAAATGCATTTCACCTATTTTCATTTTTAAATGTGGTATCAGAAAAATAACCCAAAGCGTGTGACTGGCTGTTCTGGTCTACCGTGGCCATTCTGAGATGGGGGTTGTAGTCACACTGAGGGAATTTGGCACTTGACTGGTGCAACTGTTACAGTCAACAATTTCAGGGTTCTTGAGATGCTGAAAATAGGCCAACAATCACTATTTCTACTTTTCCAGATTCCTATGAAGTTTATAATTCAGGCATCCTTTAATATCTGTATTTTATCCTTTGGAGATTCCCAATCACATTGCTGGAGATGAAGTCTAAGGGGGTTAGCTGTGCATAACCTAAGATGAAGGACACAGAGCCTCTTCTGGACCAGGGAGTGGGTTTCATCTTGCAGGAGAGATTATACTATATGGAGGGAAACCATTACCTTCTGTTTTATGCAACAGAAAAAGTGTGAGCGCTATTGGGCGGAGCCAGGAGAGACACAGCTGCAGTTTGGCCCTTTTTCTATATTCTGTGTGAGTATGATTTCTTTTATGACTAGGCAAAGCCTCCAGGATCTACTTTTTAGAAAGCATGCCTTTGAAACTGCTAATAATTTAATCTTCTCCTTAGGAAGCTGAGAAAAAGAAATCTGATTATATAATCAGGACTCTGAAAGCCAAGTTCAATAATGTAAGTATAGAACAGGGATGATAAAGTTGAGAGACCGCTGAGAAGAGATGGGTAAACGTGTGTGTGTGTGTGTGTGTGTGTGTGTGTGTGTGTGTGTGTGTGTGTGACTCAGGCTGGGCGTACAGTGATGGGGAGAGTTAGAGCCTTTGATGTCTTGATTAAGTCTTCGTATTCATAAGAGATTCTCCCCCAATCTGCTTCACACATAAAAATGATATTGGTAGTCCAACTAGAGGTAGTGTGAGCAGTGGTTAGACATTAGGGACCAACACTACAGCTGATAATGCCTTAGACTCTACTCTGCCTTGCCAAAGGCAAGGGGACCCAATATACCAACATGTCTGTGCCCTATTTGAGACACGCTAATTTGAGGAAGATTTGGTTTGGACTATGTTTATATCTTCCTCCTCTTGTGTGGGCGAGGTTGTTAAGGATAAGACAATGGAAAACATTCTCATATTAATTTCAATTGTTTTCATAAGGCTTGAGAGCTATATATAAGAAAGCAGAATAAATTGCAAGAAAAAAAGATCTAGATGGAACTTTATCAGATTAACTTTTCGGTAGAGTGAGATGGAATCCTAACCTTGAATTCTCCTTTTATTCTGGCTTTTTTTTTAAAAATAGAAAACTAGAATTATTTACCAGTTTCATTATAAGAACTGGCCAGACCACGATGTGCCTTCATCCCTAGACCCGATCCTTGAGCTCATCTGGGATATCCGTTGTTACCAAGAAGATGACTGTGTTCCCATCTGCGTTCATTGCAGGTGAGATGCCCTGGATGAACTTTCCACTGAGAACAAACAAAATGAGACTCTGGTTAGGGTGCAATTCAAAGAAAAAAGCCAATAGCTGAAGCAATGTAGCATAAATTCAACTGGTGCATTAAATTCACTTCTTTTCACATTTATTGTGTACATACATGCCTACATGAGGAGATCCAAACACAACTTTGGGGAGCTCCTTCCTTAGTTGTCTCCTTCCACCATACGGGTTCTGGGGATCAAACTCAGGTTATGAGGCAAAGTTACTCCCTGAGACATTTTGCAGAACCTAAAATTTCTTTTAAAGTTATGAACAATGGTGCTTGGGACTCTTGTGAGAATATGCTAATACCCATCTGAGGTCCACTGCGGCATGACAAACATGTCCTGGGACATGGCAGGACTTGAGAAGTTTATTTTTCTCCCTCCTCAAATCGACTAAGGAACTCCCCAGCTGTTGTCGGTTCCCTCTCTCCACAAGCACACATGCTCCCGTGATCTTCTGTTTCAGCGCCGGCTGTGGAAGGACAGGTGTCATCTGTGCTATTGACTATACACGGATGTTGCTGAAGGACGGGGTGAGTTTCCCAGCAAGCACTTCCAAGTTTCCTCCTGCACGCATCTCCCTCCTTTCAAGACATCTTCACAACTCATCTTGTCTTACGGAGTGGGCTATTTGTAAATCTACTCTGTTTTATGATTAAATTAGTTCCTAAGTTGGTGATTCTTAAAGCATGGTCCCAGGGGAAGAGGATGTAGCCTAATAACAGTGGACTTTGTCTTACGACAGGAGGCCCTAGGTTTGATCTCCAGCACGACAAAGTACAATTCTCTAGGGTCAGCATTACCTGAGAATTTGCTGGAAACATAAATTATGGATTCCTGCCCCACTGATGAATCTGGAAAGTTTGGAGGGTGTGAGCCAACAAGCTGTCTGGGTGATCCTGAGGAACGCTAATGTTTGAGAACTGCTGCCCTAGATTGCTTATTCTCCCTTTCTTTATCCAGGCTTTAGAAGACTCATTAGACTTACCGTGATCAAGCTTTGTGCTGTCGTCTAAAAATCAGTGTGTGTGTGTGCATGGATGTGTGCACGAATGTGTATGTATGTTGCATATGTATGCGTGTCCAGATGGAGGACAGAGATTCGTGTCAGGGTCTCTCAATATTTACCTATCTTATTTTTTTTGAGACATGGTCTCTACTGAATCTTAATTTTGATAGGCTGTCTAGCCAATGGGCTCCAGGGACCCACTTGTCTCCCTGGGCACTGGAATTTCAGACATGCCCACAGGGCTTTCATGCGGGCGCTGGGGATCTGAACTCAGGTCCTCATGCTTACATGGCCTGCCCTTTACCAACTGAGCTATCTCTCTAGCACTAGGGAAAATTTTTTTTTTTTTACAAGACAAGGTTTCACTGTGTAGCCCTGGCTGTCATGGAACTCGCTTTGTAGACCAGGCTGGTCTCAAACTCAAGAGATCTGACTTAGCTGGGCTCGAGAGGCAGAGGCAGGTAGATCTCTGTGAGTTTGAGCCAGCCTGGTCTACAGAGCTAGTTCCAGGACAGGCACCAAAGCTAAAGAGAAAACAAATCAAAAGCAGAGAGAGAGAGAGATGGAGAGAGAGATCTGACATCTGTCTCCTGAGTGCTGGGATTAAATATGTGCACTAACCATACTTGGCCAAATAGAAAAATTTAAACATTTTGTCCATGAGTATTATACCTGCCTATATATTTGCCTGGTGCCCACAGAGGCCAGAAGAAAGCATCAGATCCTTGGAACTATAGCTACAGACAGTTGTGAGCTGCCAAGTAGGTACTGGGAATGGAACCTGGTTCTCCGGAAGAGTCAGTACTCTTAGCTGCTGGGTCATCTCGTCAGTCCCTAGAAGTCAGTGTTTATGTCTGTTTGGAACTGAAAAGTTTAAAATATGAGCTTTAGATTTTCTAACTTCTTTTATTTAATAAAACCTCAGATGACTTATCTCTTGAGCCTTATTTTTGTGGCATTAGACATTTTATCCATCATGTAAAATTGTTCAAAATCATATTAATCAGTCTTTTCCAGGGATAGCCTCTAACTCAGTGGTTCTCAACCTGTGGGTCACACAGGCCTTTGGAGTCAAATGATCCTTTTACAAGGGTTGACCGAGAACATCAGAAAACACAGATATTTACATTATAATTCACAATAGCAGCAAAATTACAATTATGAAGTAGCAATGAAAATAATTTTATCTTTGGGGGTTACCACAACATGAGGAGTACCACAACATGTATTAAAAGTTTACAGTACTAGGAAGGTAGAGACCACTGTTCTAAACCAAGGTGAAAACTATAAGAAAGTTTGGCTTTCAAAATGCATTTTTGGGGCCGGAGGTTATGGCTCGGGGTAGTTCAGAGTACTTGCTGCTCTTGCAGAAGCTTGATTCTCAGCAACCACATGTCAGTTCACGATCATCAGTAGCTCTAGGTCCAAGGGATCCAACGGACTCTTCTGCACCCAAGTGGTGCATTTGTATGCAAGCACTCATGCACATAAAATAAAACCATATGTTTTGTAGTGCATTCTTGGGGCTAGGGATATAGTTCCTTGGTAGAGTGGTTGGATGATAATGTTTCACTAGTGATCTGTCTAACTCTGTAAACCTGGGACATGGTGTGGTGGCACATACCTGTAATCCTAGCATTGGGAAGGTAGAAGAAGCTGAAGGTCATCCTTGGCTACACAGCAAGGTGAAGGCCAACTTGGGCTAAATGAAACCCTGTCAGAAAGAAACAAAGAGAGGGTAGGAAGGACAGAGAAAAAAGGGATTCTTGGTGTTATTCTCTACTAGAAGAATAAGTGTCACAGGAGTACAATACTGTGAGAAAAACATAAAAATAAGTAAAATATTTTTCTCTTTGATTTGACAGATAGTTCCCGAGAACTTCAGTGTTTTTAGTTTGATCCAGGAAATGCGAACACAGAGGCCTTCGCTAGTTCAAACTCAGGTAAAGACTACAGCGAACAGATGACAATCTGTGTCTGTATTCTGCTGCTTGTCTGTGACATCCAGAATCTGCTGTGTGTACAGGGGGGAGACAAATTTACTATGCGTTTTTCTCTAACTCTGAATATCCCAGTGTTTCTTGTAGCCCTTTCCCAGTCAGATTGTTTTCATTCCTCATATTTTATTGTCTATAATATTATTTCTTGTTTACAAGGAAATTGAAAAAAATTCAATGAGTTTGATTTATTAGAAAGATCTGGCCGATGTTGTGGATCATAAATTAATTTTAAATTTTGTAGTTACAAATCCATCTATGAAGCCACAGAAAATCAGGGACTTCTCATTTCTACTTCAAGAAATGATATAATTTCTATGTTATGAAGCAATGAAAAATAACATTAGGACAGGCCTGTTACATTTGATTGTCACTGTTACCATTTCCCTATAGCTTCCTTGTCTATAGGCAAGCTTTAAAAGCAGAATTACAACTAGCTTGTATTATGTCATGCAGTCATTGAACTCACGATAGACTTTACGCTAGGAATATTCTTCCTTTTTCTTCTAAACCCAAATCTCTCATTGCCTATAGTGTTAATTTCACACTTATACACCAATAACTGCACTCAACTTTATACATTTATATGTTTTAAAGATGGAACTTAGCATTTATCCACTCATTAATTCATTCATGCATTCAAGCTTTTATTGATATTTATTATGAGTAAGGTATTTTTGTATATCCATTTTCTTAGAATTGTCTTTAAGTCGAAAGACCTTGAAGTATTTCAAGTCCCTTACAAATGAACTGGCACACAAGTTTGGTATAAAGCAGTTCAAAGTGGCAGCTTTGATATTTTATTATACAAGTTGTGAATGAAGGAAAAAATTAAGAGCTATTAATACAGAAGTATCTGTTTGGCCCACACAGGTTTTTCCATGAACAGATTGTGGAAAAAATAATTTTTCACGTGTTGTCCGTAGGTGTTTTCTATATTCAACCCGTGAGGGGAAAGTTTATGTGAAACAGAAGAAAGCCTTAGCTGGCTTAGCTATCAGGCTTGAAAGGAAAGCAATGAACGCATAACTACACAGAGACACCAGGAAGCATGCCGCCTTGTTACATGAACTGCAGTGTTAATAATAAGCATATCCCATTTCAGAAGGTCTCATCCTGGTCTGGCCTAGTTTTAGGAGTTTGAAAGGAAGCAGAGAGGCTTTTGTATTCCAGCATTGTTAATACCTAGCTCAACAAATCTAACGGCTGTACTGATTCTTCCGGCACTGCAAATGGCAGCCTAGCCACCAGACGATGCTTCCTGTTTGGGTCCCCTTCTCACTCAGTCTCTGTCTCTGTCTTTTCCTCTCTCTCTCTCTCTCTCTCTCTCTCTCTCTCTCTCTCTCTCTCTCTCTCTCTCTCTCTCTCTCTCTCTCTCTCTCTCTCTTTCTGACAGGGTCTTACCTCATACCCATGTATGACTTAGAATTTAACACTGAGGCCCGACTGGGCTTCAGATTGCAACAATCCTTCTGTCTCAACTTCCTGAGTGCAGGGTTTAGAGAAGCGAACTACAATTGCTGGCTACATTTTCTCTCCTTTAAAAATTATAGCATCCCATGACTGTGCTGGGTGATATAGATGCTACATTGTTCTGCTAAAAAAAAATACCTTTTGAAGATGCCCTTTACTTGAATGAGATTGTGTAAGTATTAGAGGAAGTGCTTCAGGAAGGAGAAAGGTCAAAGAGAAGCATTACAAGTATTACAAGCCATAAACCTTGTCATACATGGTAAGAGAGAGGGCTCCTTTCTCTACATTGAATCCTTTTGTAACCACAGATTTGCAACTTTTATCCAGTAGTTTACTTTACTTTGGTATCTTTACTAGGACACAATTTCAGCAACTTGATCTAAATACACTAAGCTAAGTCAGAAGATTCAGTTTGTATGCCACATTCAGGAATTACTTCTGAATGGCCTTGGACAAACTGACTGTAAACAGGTATAATAGCCTTCCTCCTTCATAGAGCAATCGTGAAGGTCAATTGGCGAATACATATTGAAGCTATCAGTTCATATACTACCCATTACCTGATTTTTTTCCATAAATGAAGGCGATTTACTCAAGATACATTTAGGATAACATGTAAATAAAAAAATGCTAGGGAAGAAAACAGAGAGATAAAAGATAATTAAAAAGTAGGGTTAGAATATGAAAGAAACATGGCACAAAATCCTTGCATGTTAGCTAGAGTTATGTAAAATAAGTATTTCTCGTAGCCTAAAAGCATGAGTCACACAACATAAGGTCTGTTACTGAGTTCAGTAACATATGTTGAGAGATGTTCCTATTTTGAATTGTTTCTGTTACTCACCTGATATATTTATTTTTTTCATTTGCCTGGCTTGGGATGCTCTTCAGGAACAGTATGAACTGGTCAACAGTGCGGTGTTAGAGCTATTTAAGAGGCATATGGTTATTATTGGAGACGAACACTCTGGAAGAGAGGTAATGCTGACATTACATATTATTATTATTATTTATTTAGTTTTTTAGTTTTTCGAGACAGGGTTTCTCTGTAGCTTTGGAGCCTGTCCTGGCACTAGCTCTTGTAGACCAGGCTGGCCTCGAACTCACAGAGA
>NW_004949158.1:61140-64265 GCF_000317375.1 Microtus ochrogaster
TTTGGAGCCTGTCCTGGCACTAGCTCTTGTAGACCAGGCTGGCCTCGAACTCACAGAGATCTGCCTGCCTCTGCCTCCCGAGTGCTAGGATTAAAGGCACGCGCTACCATCGCCCGGCGACATTACATATTATTCATATGCTTTTGGCCAAAGTGACTCAGATTATTTGTAGGGCTTATGTACAGTCACAACTGAATTGGAATGTCAGGATTTCATAGGGGCTATGTCAGAATCTCCTGTGGAGGACAAATCATTTGGGGTAGTTTAACTTACAAAATTCACACCTTGGTTAGCTTTTTACATATAAATTTCAGCTAAATTTAGAAGCTCAATTTAATTTGGGCAAGCTTGTGTTTTCATGCCAAGTTTTAGGCAATTATCAGCAAGTTAAATTTATAAATTCATAGATGAATGTTTTTCCAGGTCTTACTTTATAGCATACATCCCACAAAAAAAATGTTTTTTTTAATTGAGCCCTGTGTGGTGATACATAGCTTCAATCCCTGTGAGTTTAGAGGCCAGTTTGGCGAGTTCCAGGCTAGCCAGGGCTACACAGTGAGACCCTGTATCAAAGAACAAAAAACAAAACAAAACAAAATTGAATATATTTATAATGCACAATATGATGTTTTAAGGTTTGTATATGTTCTGTAATGACTAAATCAAACAAATTTAGTCCTTTATATATTTATAATTTAAGACCTATATTCTATGCAGTTTTCTAATACAAAATACCTCATTATTAACTGTAGTAATTTTATAGTAAACCTCTTAAACTCATTCTTTTTATCTAGTTGAAATTTTGTATCTATTGACCAACATTGCCTTGAAACCTCCCTCTGCTAGTGTCTGGTAGTTCCCATTCTACTCTGTGTGTCTATGAATTTGGATTACCTTAGAGTCTATATAGGAATTATGCAATATTTCTCTTTCCATGGTTGCTTATTTTACTTAGCACAATGTCCTCTAGGTTCATTCATGTTGTCAAAAATAACAAAACATCTTTACTATTTTTCTTTCCAGATTTATTTATTTTATGTGAGTGCTCTATCTGCATGTATGAATTTATGCCAGAAGAGGGCACCAGATCCCACTAAAGATGGTTGAGGGCCACCATGTGGTTGCTGGGAATTGAACTCAGAACCTCTGGAAGAGCAGCCAAGGCTCTTAACCAATGAATCATCTTTCCAGACCCCCCCATCCACTTACTGTGTTTTAAAATGGTACTTGGAATTGAACATAGGGCCTTGTGAATGTCAGACAATTGCTTTAGCATTGAGCTATATCATCAGTTCTGGTTTTCAACTTTTTGAGACAGAGTTTTGCTAAGTTGTCCAGATTGGCCCTGAACTTATGATCCTCTGGCCTCAACATCCTAAGTAGCTGAAATTACAAGACTGTGTCACCATGCCTAGCACTGTGTGTGTAATAGGTATGCACATATGTATGTGCACTTACCAGTGTAGACGCATGTAGAGGCCAGAGGTTATCGTCAGATTGTCTTCCCCAGTGAAATTAGAGCTCTTTATTTTGATTAGATTGACTGGTCAGCAAGCTCTCTCTCCCCTGGATCTACCTGTGTCTTGCCTTCAATACCGGGTTACAGTCCATCCTACCAGCCTTTTATGTGATTGCTGGGGGTCTAACACAGGTCCTCCCCCAGGCCATTATTCCCTTCTTTCTAAAGGGGGTAATAGTATTCCCTTATAACACTAATGCAATAGCATGTGAATATATGCTATGTTTTCTGTACCCATTCATCTATGGATGGATACTTAGTTTGACTCCGTAACTTGTCTATTGTGAATGCGCCACATTTGAGTATACTACATAGATTTCATTTCCTCTAGAAATATCAGAAGTTAAACTGATAAATTATATGGTAGTTCTGTTTTTAATTTTTTTGAGGGACCTCCACACTGACTTTTAATAACACATTTACTAGTTCACATTTCCACCAATGGTACATAAATGGGCCCTTCTATATTCTTGCTAACATTAATCTGTCCCCCGCCCTTCCCCGCCTAGTCCTGGGGACTGAACCCAGAGACTCTTTAGTTTCCATTATTGATTCAATCGCCTTATTAGTTGAGTTCTATTTAGATTTTCTGTTTCTCCCTTTACTAGTTTGGTAGAGTGGGTATCTCTTAACCATCTTATCTAGGTTGTCCAATTTGTTAGCATGCAATCAATATATATAGGACTCCTATGTGATTGCTCATAATATTTTAATTCTTTTTGTTTCTATGAGATTGGTTGTAACGTCCACATTTTCATCTTGTGTGTGAGCATGTATACATATGAGGCCAGAGGTCAACTGTAGGTGTCATTCTTCAGGAGCCATCAACCTGATGTTTTGAGATCGAGTGTCTCCCTGGGACTTGGGAGTCACTGGTTAGGATAGGTTGACTACCAGGAAACTCTGGGAGTCTCTAGTACAGGGATTACAGGTGTGTTACACCAGGCCACATTTTTTTTCTTGAAGGGCCTATTCTGGGAATTGAGCATAGTTGCTTTACCACATGTGCTATCTATCAGTCCCTGCATTTTCACCTTTGATTACTACTTCAAGGTTTTTTGTTTGTTTTGTTTTGTTTGAGAAAGGGTTTCTTTGTAGCCCTGACTGTCCTGGAACTCATGCTCTAGACCAGGTTGGCCTCGAACTCACAGAGATCCTCCTGCTTCTATCTCCAGAGTGCTGGGATTAAAGGCGTGTGCCACCACCACCTGGTGAATTTTTTCCTTTAATGTAATTAAAGGTTGATCAACTTTGTTGATCTTTTGAATTTGTTCAGTTTTTACAATTTTTCTTGCTCTCTATTTCATTATCTCCGCTCTAACCTTTAATATGTCCTTGCTGTTGCAAAGTTTGAGGTTGATTTTAGTCATACACACACAGAGTTCCTTAAAATGTAAAGTTAGGCTATTCAATTGGAATCTTTCTTTTTAAAACAAACTGTCATTTATTTTATACTAACTCATCTAAGCTAAATAATGCAGCTTTATATTTATTTTTTTTATATTTATTTATTATGTGTACAATATTCTCTCTGCGTGTATGTCTGCAGGCCAGAAGAGGGTACCAGACTTCATTACAGATGGTTGTGAGCCACCATGTGGTTGCC
>NW_004949158.1:66016-74981 GCF_000317375.1 Microtus ochrogaster
CTGATATGAACATAGTTGAACAAATGCCCCTGTCATATGATCGGGCATCTCTTGGGTATACTCCCAAGAGTGGTATTGCTGGGTCCAGGGGTATCTCTACCCCTTCTTAACTTCATGTCCTCTTTTATAAAAAAATAACCCACCAACTCTAATTTGTGCTGCTCATGTGGCGTGGGGCCAGCCACTGGAGCAAGGAGCCACCTTCTGAATAAAGCCTGATTCTCCCGTTCCCAGAAGCCATCAGCTGTCCATACCAGCTCAGCTCGGGATGGGTCTTATCGAGCCCATGCTCCCCTTCCATGCCGGAAGGCCGACTGCTGGCTTGATTTCACGAATGTATTGGTCTTATGTCCAGGATACACTGAGTTCAGAACTAACTCCCTGATCTTTCTCTCCCATTTTCCATGATGGTCCCTGTGCCTTCTGTGTGTGTGTATTGGGGCGGGGATTGTTGGGGTTATCACTTCCTAGCCTTCAAGTATTAAAATACTTTATTGACATTGCTTCATTAAAAAACAAAGCCAACCAATCAAACACAAAGCTCTGCCCTTTCTCTTGAAGATCGAAGCAGGATTTTCAGTTCCTGAACAAAATCTCACTGTACAAGCTGACTCTTGTCCTCCGGATTTACCAAAAAAGTGAGTAAATTTGGCATATCTAAATGCTGACTAATTATAACTAGGAGATGCCATCTCATGCCTGCACTGCTGCGCTACTCAGAAGAGACCCCTTCCCGGGGCGGCATCATCATTTTCTCCTTCTCTTTCAGCGCCATGAAGGATGCAAAACCGACAAGACAAAGGCTTGAAGTGAAAAGCGCAGACGCCTCTTCCTATGATAGGACTTTTGAAATAAGAGCCGAGGAAGAGTTTGTTTTGCGTTCGGCTAAATCAAGCCCCTCTTTTGACTCTTTAGAGCTGAACTGTAGGTGTAACAGCAAGGCTGTCATAATCAGGGAAGGGCTGGCAAAGGCCTTTCCAGTAGTGGGCGATCCCCTTCAGAAATACCCAAGTCTGGACTTTGGTTCCATTGTGTGCGGGTCGTGTCCTGATGTTCCGCCTCTAAACACAGCAGACAGGTGCCATAACTCTAAGGGGCCAGTGACACGGACCAAATCAACTCCCTTTGAATTGATTCAGCCGAGAAGAACAAACGAGTTGGACATGGAAGACGGTTCTTCCTTCTTGGAATCTCAACTGCCTGAGCCTTGTCTCATGGAGGTGCAGGCGCCAAGAGCGGTCCATGTTTCTTCAGAGGAACTCAATTATTCTCTGCCGTGTGCCTCTGAGCACCCGACACGTGCTGTCCCTTGTGTACCACAGCCCAGCCCCAAGCCTTTTAGAGTGCATTCTTGCATGTCGTTAGTAGAAGATCCGTTCTTTCCACCATCACCTTCAAACAGTGCTGATTCTAAGAGGTCCTTTGATCTGCCTGAGAAGCGAGACCGGGCCTCTTTGCCTTGTACTCCATTGCCAGCCTCTTCTACAACCTCCCTTTCTTATTGCAACTCACATGAATCTTTAACGGCAAACCCTCTGACCAGGCCATCCCCACCATTAAACCAGCAGACAGCTATAGAAGGTAAGCTATGTTCTAAAATCTGTGTAACATTTTGGAACTTGCCTTGTTTCTATTAAATATTTTGGTTTCTGCTTACCCTAACCCTTCTCTTTCTCTGCTTCTTTTTCTTCTTTTCCTCCACAAAGAAATAAGTTCTAGGGTGTTCTGATGGTGTACTAAATTGAAGAGAGCAACAATTAAGCTGTCAGATCTGGGGGTCTATCTACGCCAAAGGGAAGGCTTGGCCAACCTCATTCCAGACTTGTTTATCAACAGCCCACAATTTACCTTTAACAGAAACAGCTTCCCAGATACAGAGGGCAAACTGGTCAACAGCACTGCACAGGCACCTAGAAATGATTGATACACACTTACAAGCCTTTGTTGCTTTTATTGGTTAATGATTAAAGAACTGGCTTGGCCTATAGCATGGGAGTGGGAAGGCGGAGTTGGAGAGAAGCCATGGAGCCGCCGCTGGAGACAGACATGCTGAAACTTCGCCGGTAGGCCATGACCTCGTGGTGATATTCAGATTAATAGAAATGGGTTAAATTAAGATGTAGGAGTTAGCCAATAAGAAGCTAGAGCTAATGGGCCAAGCAGCATTTTAATTAATATAGTTTCTGTGTGGTTGTTTTTGGTTCTGGGCGACCGGGACAAACAAGCGGCCTCCTCCTACGTGCCTGTAATGAGTTGACCACCTTGCTAAGCACTGAACTCTTTTCCTGTACGAGTGGGAAGAGTAGGATCTAATTTCCTACACTTTTCTCATCTTAGCAGATGAGAATATTTGCTTAGTACTGTGTGACTTTTTAAATCTTTTAATATAATTTTCCTCTTTATCTCTTATAATTCTAGATTTTTACATATCAGACATACTGTTTTGTTTGACTGAGTAGTCAGAAAGTAGTGGTGAACATACCATTAGAGATTATCATGTGCTCATTGTTTCCTTCGCCCTTCCCTTCTTTTTAATGAAGTGGATTGGACCTAGTGTCTCGTGCATGTCAGGCCGGTGTTTGAGTGGAACCTCCAGCCCAGACCCTAGTAATCTGACATAAAGGATAAAGGAAGCAAAGAGCAGCTTTAATTTGCTTAGGCATATTGCCAGATAATCCATAAGGAGCATTGACTTAGAAAGCACAGAAAACGTTTGCTGTATAACATTATTGATTGCTGTTTTCTTTTTTCTCTTTTTGAAGTCATGGGACTTGAGTCTAGCAAGTCAGACAAGGGCTCTGTCATGGAGGGATAGTCCCGGCCTGTGTTTCTTTCCTATTTGGATAGGATCTTTCTACCAAAGCCAGCCTAGACTCTCTGCCTCAGACTCTCAAGTGTGGGGCTTAGTTCTCTCTTTCCTTCTCTGTGTGGCACGTTTATGTGTATGTTTGTAGGTACACGCATGTGGAGGTGAAGTGAAGATCTCAGGGGAATTGCTCTGTCACTCTCTGCCTTATAATCTTAGGATGTGTCTCACTGACCTCAGAGCTTGCCTCTCACTGCCCTACCCCAGGCTGGGTAAGCAAGCCCTTGTCTCCGCCCCTTCCTCTCTAGTGCTGGGCTTCTTCTGTGGATCTGAACTCTGGGGGCTCATCCTGACAGTAAACCATCATTTCCCCAGGCCCAAGTTTTATTTGCTTGTTTTGGTTTTCTGTGTGTTTGTTGTTTGCTTTTCCTGTTTTGGTTTTTTTTCAGAAAGGGTCTCATGTAACCCATGCTGGCATCAAATTCTTTAAATAAACAAGGATGACTTTGAATTCTTGATAAGTATGTACTATGAAAACCTAGCAAATTTATTGCAATTTTTTTTAATCTGGATCTGAGAAAGTTCTTCTTTTGAACTAATTCTTTTACAGTTCAATTATATTTAAAATTTAAGGAATTTTGCTTTCTTTATTAATGTGTATGTGGGTGGGTGGTGTTGTGTGTGTGTCTGTGTCTAGGTGAGAAAACAGCTTGCGGAGTGAGTTTTCTACTTCTGCCACATGGGTTCTGGGGACTGCACTCCGCTGTCAGGCTTAGTAGCAAGAGCCTTCACACACTGAGACACCTTGCCATCTGATGTTTTCTTTTTATAAATAACCATTATGCTTTAAACTTCTCAGATCATCAAAAGCAAGTTATTTTCATATTGCAGAGAAATCAACATGTCTGCCACCTGGTGGCAGTTTCTTATAATACTACAAAACTGATTTTTTTTTTAATTAAATTAAACAGAAAACTTTGTAGGCCTTTGAGCTTGCCGTAGATCTCTAGTTCACTTCCATCCCCCACATTTTCTCCTTCTTTAATGAACACTTCCTTTTTCTGTAATAAGCATCCAGAGTGATTCTGTATAGAATGGAAAAAGGATTATTTTTTGCCTTCTATGTAATTGAATGTTTAACTGATGAAAATATCCTATTAGGAATTCTATAGGAAACAAAAGGAAAGAGTTAGAGAACATTCCAAACCATCCTAACAGTGACTTTATCGAAACATTTGGAGACATTCAAACCTTTAAACCCAGTAAAAAATTTCCAAGAACAAGTAAAGCTTTTACCTAAAGACAAATTTATTTTTTTCATAGAGTGAGCAAATACAAATCTGTTAAATTTATATTTAGGATTATATTGGAATCTAAGGATCTCCTTTGTTATCAAAAAATTGTGATTACATTTTCGTTATTTGGACAGCAACTTCTCCGAGGATAGATGATGAAATTCCCCCTCCTCTCCCTGAACGGACACCTGAGTCTTTTATTGTGGCTGAGGATGCTGGTGAGTACAATTCAGTAAGTATAAAGTGTGTGTGCCTTCTCGGGCCCCTTTAGGGTTCTGTGTGCTGCCGCTGAGTACCCATTTGTCTCTTTTAAAAATAACCTCATTTAGCCGGGCAGTGGTGGCGCACACCTTTAGTCCCAGCACTTGGGAGACAGAGGCAAGCAGATCTCTGTGAGTTCAAGGCCAGCCTGGTCTACAAATCAAGTTCTAGGACAGTTGAGGTGGTTACACAGAGAAACACTATCTCAAAAGATAAACAAAACAATCCCATTCCTAAGAACTGGACATATTCACCCTCTTGCGCGAGACTTCTCACCAGGGTTACTCCATCCTTACCTTTGGTGGTGACGGTATAAATGGAGCATACTAGAATGGAGCGGACCATCTGATTCAACAATCCACCTCTCTGTAGGACTTTAGTACCTTTTTCTGACTCAAGTCATCTGTATCAACAGACTATAGTTTATTCTATACATTTTCTTGTTTTAGACATTATTTTATTTTAGGTGTATGAATGCTTTGCCTGTATGTATATATGTGTACCATGTGTGCCTTGTGCCTGCAAAAGTCAGAAAGGAGCTGGGGATGGCTATGAGCCACTATGTGGGTGCTGGGAACTGAACTCAGGTCCCCTTACAGAACACCTCCTCTCCAGACTCGATTCCCCTCAGTTTAACAAGCTGTCACACAGTAGTTATTACGTAAATTCTAAATGTAAAACAACATGTTGGAGGATAAGGAAGGTGTCAATACACACCTCTCAGTCTTTAGAAGCTTACATTTGAAGGGCAGGATGTGCATATGAATCTTTATGCTTATTATTCTAAGACCATATAACAACGATAGGTGAAAGACACAGGAATTCAAAGGACAGGAGAGCCTTTCAGGTTGAGAGCAGTCAGGATGGCCCAGAGAAAGAGCAAACATCTGAGCTGACTCGTAAAAGGCAGAAAGGTATTTCATAGTAGATGGACTGCTCACTGTAGTCACGTCATAGGCTGGACCATGCTAGCAGTGAAATCACAGACTGCGACTTTTAATGACATGTGCATATTATTTTAGGTGAACCACTTGGAATAATGTTTCCTGATTCTAAAAGAAAAAAATCTGTATTTCTGATAATCTGTTATATATTTCTATATATTCTTTGAACCAACTATTTAAGTATATGCCTTGATTTCAGAGATAAGAAAATTCATGAAGCATTTAGAAGCCCCTACAGGCTGCGAATGTAGCTTAGTGTTAGAGCATTTGTCTAGCACCGCAAGACTCTATGTTTAATCCCCAGGACTGAATTTAAAAATAGCTCCCAGCTGTAAGGCTGGAAAATCACAATGTTAATGTAATTGTTGTTACAATTACTGTTAATAGTATGGGCACACACAATTATCCTTTTCTTTTTTCTTAACTCACAGAGCAAAGAACATCATTCCTTTTCAAATGCCATAAAGTAATTACAACTTTGACAGCTTCAAATAAATTTTTAGGACAATGTTCTAAATTATGAATGAAATAATTCAGGAGGAGATCGATATAGAACCAATTTTCATATGATACAATACTAGAAAAATCACTGTAAGAGTTAGGGGTGCCTTCTTATAATTCAGCATACTTACTAATTAAGAAATGCTGTGATTGCTACAGTATGTGAACTATATTTTTAAATGGCAGTTATGCTTCAAACTGTGTGTGCACATATTATTCTTCATTTTTTCTTTTCACTTATATAGAGTGTGAAACTCCAAAGTCCCAAATCAGAGACTCCGCTTGACTTTAGATGACTTTCGTTCTAAGAACTTGTCTTCTAAAACAGCTGCTAAGTCAGAGTGATTCATCTCCGGAAGAGTCATTGTTATTGTAAACAGCTTCTGCTGTTTTGATTTAGTTTTGGTTTTCCCAGACTGACAATTTTGTTTTGTCATGGGCAAAGCAAAGATAGAATCATTCAAACAAACAAACAAGCAAAAACATTATTTCAGATAGGCTATTTGAAAATTGAAATAGTCAAAATGATCTTGTGTAAAAAGAACAAAGCAGAAAAATATTGTACTGCCTGACTTCAAAATACACAAAGCTATAGAAATCAGAATGCCAAGGTACTACCATAAAACGTGACACACAGACCAGAAGAATAGAATAAATATCTTAGAAAAACTGATATGAGCTTCTAGAGCCAACTGACTTTTGATAAAGATGCAATGAACACGCACAGGAAACAGGATAGCATTTTCAATAAATGATTTTGTGAAAATGAGGTGTCCACATGTATAAAAATGGGCTCCTACCTCTTACAGGTCCCCAAAAATAACTCAACATCTACTAAACATTCAAGTCTAAGACCTGAAACTATGAAACAACTAGAAACAACTTCAGGACTTTGGGATGGGAAAGGACACTTTTGAACAGGACATTAAAAAAATAAGGAAATAAAAAACAAGAATGGACAAGTGAAATTATACTAAAAGGCCTTATGCAGCAAAAGCAACAATCTTTGCGTTTAACTTAGAAAACCTTCATTCATTATGCATCTAACAAGTACAGCAGTGATCAACATTACTTTAGTGACTCAAATTTTATTGCTATCTATCTATCTATCTATCTATCTATCTATCTATCTATCTATCTATCTATTTGGTATTTTCAAGATGAGGTTTTTCTATGTAGCCATGGCTATCCAGGAACTTTCTATGTAGACCAGGCTAGGCTCAAATTCACAGATTGACCTGCCTCTGCTTCCTGAGTGCAGGGATTAAAGGTATGAACTACCATGCCCTGTCTGAATAGTGATATTCTGGATATTGACCAAAATGTGTAAGGAACATACCAAAAATTAACATCAAAGAATATAAGTAGCCTGACTTTAAAATTGGCAGTAGATCTCAAAAGAAGGCAACAGAGATACAGATATTCAGGACCAATAGCCATCAAAGAAATACAAGTGAAAACCACAATGTGACATAACCCCACTCTACTCGAGAACTCACATGGCAGCTGGAGCCAGGCATGGTGGCACATGTCTTTAATCGCAGCACTCCAGAGGCAGTGGCAGGCAGATCTCTGAGTTTGAGGCCATCTGGTCTACAGAGTGAGTTTCAGGACAACCAGGGCTACACAGAAAAACGCTGTCTTGGGGAGAAAATGTGGGACTGGAGAGATGACTCAGGGGTTAAGATCACTAGTTACTTCTCCACAGAACCCAGGTTCAGTTCCCAGCACCCACACTGTTTGCTCACAACCATCTGTAATTATAGTTCCAATGGGGTTGATGCCCTCTGGCCTCTGTGGGCACTGGACACATGTGGTACATACACATACATGCAGATAAAATTAAAAAAACAGAGCAGGGCCTGGAAGGTAGCTCAGAAGGTAAAAATCACTTGTCTAACACCCTGAGTTTGAGCCCTGAAACCAGCATTAAGGTAGGAGAATTTATTCACAAAGTTGTTCTCTGGCCTCTTTATAGACACAGAAGCATATACTATACTTCCTAACAATAAAGTAAGAACAAAAGATAAATGCTGGCAAGAATGTATAGAAAAGGCAACCCCTGCATAGTGTTGTTAGTGGAGCTGTAAATTAAGGCAGCCATTACTGAAAACAGTATGGAAGCTAGGTATAGTGGTGTGTCTGTAAGCCTGGCACTCAGGCGCATGGAAGCTGTGTTAGTCACTTTTCTCATTGCTATGACAAAAATACCTTGTTATTACTCATTTTCCCCTGAGTTTTGCTGATATTATATACTAAAAAACTGGGTAACATCTACTGGGAATGCATAGGTACTTCACAAACATTAGCACAGACTGCAATTGTCATTATATTTATTCATATTATCACATTACTAAAATATACATATATAGGTGTTAAAAAGCATGAGATTTTGAAGCAGTCTATTTCTATTAAAAAGTACCAAAACATATAACCTTAATTAAAGAATATACTTTCTGAGGGGCGGGTATGGTGGTACATGCCTTTAACCCCAGCACTTTGGAGGTGAAGTCAGGCAGATCTCCATGAGTTCAAATCTAACCTGGCCTATATAGTGAATATTAGTCTCAAAAACAAACAAAACAAAACAACCAATAAACAAAACAAAAACAAACAAACGAACAAAAACAAAAACTAACAAAATACTTTCTGAGACAGATATGGAGGCTCACATAATAACCCTAGCACCCGGGAAGCTGCTGCAGAACAGCCAAAAGTTCAAGCTGCCATTGATTATAGAGTAAGACCCTGACTCAATAAAACAGCAAAAATACATGTGTTTGGGGCTGGAAAGATTGATGGTTTAAGGGGTAAAGGCACTGGCTGCTCCTCTGGAGAACCCAGGTTTGGTTCTCAGCGCCCACATGATGGCTCATCATCATCCATAGCTCTAGCTTCAGGGGATCTGGTTCTCTCTTCTGATCTTTGCAGGTACTAGGCACACGTGTGTTACACATACACACATGCAGGTTGTCTTAGTCACTGTTTTATTTCTGTGAAGAGGCACCATGACCAAGCAACTCTTTCACAAGAAAGTATTTAATTGGGGGGTTGTTTATAGTTTCGGAGGGTTAGTGTGTTATGATGGAGAAAGCATGGCGGCACCTATGTACTAGAGCTGAGAGCTACATCTGATCCGTAGGCAGCGGGGGGGGGGG
>NW_004949158.1:75081-97431 GCF_000317375.1 Microtus ochrogaster
GGGGGGGGGGGGGGGGGGGGGGGGCAGGGAGGAAAAGAGGGAAGGAGCTGGAGGGGAGAGTCTCACTGGGCCTGGCCTGGGCTTTTGAAACCTTGAAGTCCAGTCCTACGGATCCACTACCTCCAACAAAGCCACACCCCCCTCAATAAGGCCACACCTCCTAATCCATCCTAAACAGTTCTTCAACTGGGGACTAAGGATGTAAATATATGAACATATGGAAGGTCACCCATTCAAACACAGGCAAAGCGCTCATATCCATAAAATATTGTTAAAAACACTATTCTTTAAATTGTTGATTTTCTCATTTGTAAAATGGAGTTGATGTGTGCGCGCGCGCGTGTGTGTGTGTGTGTGTGTGTGAACTGAGATAATGCATTTAAAGCTTTTTAGCACAATGTCACCAAATAGACCTCATTAAATATCTTCCAAGTGTTAGGATAAGCAGAATATGTAGGAAAAATCACTACTATTTTTTTGAGACAAGTTTAGCCATGCAGCAGCTCAGGTGGTCTTAAACTTTGTCCTCCTGCCTCAGCCTACAAAGGGCTAGAAATACAAGTGTCCACTACCATGTCCAGCTTAAAAGTCCTACTTAATGCTTATACTGAAGTTAGCTGGATAAAATTAATACTTGTGTCGGATCATTGATTGATTATCTGTGTGACACTAATTCGAATCAACAGGATTGATGGTGTTACTGGAGTGGTTAGGAAAGGCTTTACTCAGCAGAAAAACGATCTTCAAGAATTTAGGGAAAAAAAAGAATTACGGAAGTAATGACAAGCCTAATATGACTCAAAAAAAATAACATGCAAAGAAATCATGAGTAGGTTATTTGTTTTACAGTGCTGAGATCAAATTCAGGGCTTCATACATGTTAGGTAAATGTTCTACCACTGAGCTACTCCCCCAGCTGGTGGCTAGGTTATTCTCATTGCAACAGAGGTTCAGCTTTAAAATACAGAAGACAAATTTAGATGAAGTGCAGTAAGGTTTTGAAGCTTGTCAGAAGAAATATCCAGAATGTAAAAATCTATGAAGACAGTGAGGTGGTAGACCAAGCCTCCATCTCACAGAGCATCACAAGGCCAGCCCCTCCTACCCTGTCTGGACTAGAGGACTCTAGGAACCCCTCTTACACATGGCATAGAACCTACGAGAGCCAGAGGGCAGTGAGAACTTCATTTTTAAGTCAGTATAGCTGTGCCGGCAATTTTACTCCCTAACTGTCTCAAGCTTTTGTTGTTACGATTTATCATGATGGACTGGACCCTGAAATTATGAGCCAAAATAAACCCTTTCTCTGTTAAAAGCAAGCAAGCAAGCAAATTAGTGGTTTCCAGGGCTAGGGGCAAAGGAGAGGAGGGAGAGAGGCATGGTGTCTAGCTTCTAGCATGTAGCACCATTATATTGATAAGTTGTCCTGATAGTATCTGATTTCCAGATTACATTGTTTTTCTCCAGCTATCTCAGAAATGGCTTTTCAGCCGGACATTTGAGTGGTGACATACGCCTTTGACCCCAGCACTTTAGAGGATCTCTCTGTGAGTTACAGAACAGCCTAGTCTACATAGTGCACTCCAGGACAGCTAGGACCACATAGTAAAACTGTCTTAAAAAAAGTCTTTTTATAGTCAGCTTACTTGAATCTAGAGTCAAACAAAATCTACATATCGCATTTTTGTTTCTTTTAATATCTGTAACAGTTCTTCCTTTTTGCAATTTCTAACAGTGTTCATTTGCTGAAGAGAATCGATTACTGGTCCTTCATGACCAATAATTGTATTCCCATGACTAATTTAACATGTTCCTTTATCCACTAAACCTACCTGTAAAATAAACTAGATCAGAACCTTGTTAAAATCAGTTCCCAGCTTCTTTGGAAGAATACATCTGTGAGTTCGTGTTTGATGAATCATGGGCTCCTTGGTCAACAAAGCAGGCCTACACTTTTGAGGTCATCGTTCAGATAATTCCTTTTACATGGTGTGACAGTCCGTTCCATGGTTGCTATGTCCACCCCAGGAGATGGAGACCCTGGAGGGCAGTAAATGTTGTAAATCTTTGTGGCAGCTGGACAAGGGGGCACACACCTGCAATCCTATCGTCACACCCTTTTTGGTGGCAGGCCTCCAGGCACACCTGATTTGGCTAGCCTTTAGACACACTTGTGAGGAACTATCTTGATTAGATTGAGAAAAGATGACCCACCCCCCAGGAGTGCCTGGACTGAATAACAAGACCTCCAGCTGAGTGGAAACAGCACTCCGGCACTCCCTACCTTCTGATCATGTGTGCATTGTGACCAGCTGAGCTTGAGCCCCGCCCCAAGACTACCCCCCTTGAATTTATATACACTGGACCTGTGAGTCAACACAAACAACTCCTTTCCTTAAGTTGCTCTCCCCAGGTGTGTTGTCATAGCGACAGGAAAAGTAACTAAGGCAGTGGTTGCACGCTAAAATGGACTGAGAGCAAAAATTACATGGACACAAAACATGTTCTGACCTGACTTTTAATTGGTGGATTTCTTTGCTTTGCTATATACTTTCTTCATTACAGATCTACATCAGGATGATTCTCCACCTCCACTCCCAGAAAGAACTCTGGAGTCCTTCTTTCTTGCTGATGAAGACTGTAAGTTGGCATTACTTTCCAAAAAAAAAATATATATATATAAAATGGAATGTTGAAAGGTTTAAAATAAGTGTGGTGGTGCGTGCCTGTAATCTCAGTCCTTGAGACGTGAAGACAAGAGCATCAGGAGCTCAAGGTCATCCTTAGCCATATTGTTTAAGGTCAGCCTAAGCTGTTTGAGATGCTGTCTCCTAAAAACATAGACAAGGCTGGGTATGGTGATGGGCTAGGGAGCAGAGGCAGATCTCTGAGTTTTTTAGACCCTGCCTAAAAGGAGCCAAAACAACAAAGTTAAATACAATAAGTCCTACATGGGAAGGTACAAAGAATGAGTAAATAAAAGAATAAAATTTAAAGCCTACAATATATAATGAAAATGATACCTAAGAAGGTGAAACATATAGGCCATGCCTGAATATACACCCATATTTAAGTCATAGGCTTTAGAAAATAAACAACATTTTTCTTTCTTTCCTCTTTCCTTTTTTTTTTTTTTTTTAAGGTTTGCAGGTCCAACCCATAGAAACTTACTCTACTAGTTATCCTGAAACCACAGAGAACTCAACAGCTTCTACACAAACATCGAAGACCCCTGGAAAAGGTTTCACAAGGAGCAAAGTAAGACCAGAGATTTAGAAAACAACCCAGAGTTTCCCTTACTACATACAGGTTTCCCCTCCATAGCATTAAGACTGCAAATTATATTAAGCACCTTTTTTTAAAATTTATTTATTATGTATACACATGCCAGAAGAGGGCACGAGATCTTATTATAGATGGTTGTGAGCCACCATGTGGTTTCTGGAAATTGAACTCAGGAATTCTGGAAGAGCAGTCAGTGCTCTTACCCTCTGAGCCATCTTTCCAGCCCTTAAGCACCTTTATTAAACTGAGTTTTGATCTCAGTCAAAATTAATAGAAAGCAAATCTATGCAACAAATGAGAGTTATCACAGTTACATGTTAGAATATTAAAATAAATGTATTATCTACAGAGAAAGTTCAGGACTAGGTCAACATATGTGTAGGGATTTAGTACATTATGGTGTGTCTCAAATTAAGGGATAAAGATGGATAGTTTCATAATTGTTAGTGGTTGAGAGTGTAGCTCAGTTAGTAGACTGCTTGCCTAAGGCATGCCTGAAACTTGGAGTTTGACCCAGGGTGGTGCATACCTGTAATCCTCAAATCCCAATATTTGGGAGGTGGAGATAGGAGGACCAGAAGCTCAAGGCAGGGATACATGACACCACGTCTCAGGAAAATTTTTGGTCTAAATAAGTAATAATGTAGAAAAATAGGATCTACAATTCATATCAACACCAGGATAAAGTCTAGATAGCTAAAAGATTTAAAAGTTAAAATGTATAATATACATAAACCTACTAAACAGAACTGGAGCGATACTCAGAGATTAAGAGCACTGACTGCTCTTCCAGAGGACCTGAGTTCAGTTCTCAACACCCACATGGAGGATCTTAACTGTCTCTAACTCCAGTTCCAGAGGATCTGATGCCAGGCATATACATGGTGCATAGACATACATGTAGGCAAACATATATACACATAAAATAATAAATCAATCTAATTTAAAAAAAATTTAAATGAGATGAAAAATAGCCTCCCCAAAGGACTCAATAATAACTATTTTAAAACTCCTAAGTTACAAGAGTACTTTTTGATAAGATAATTTTGTAACTCTGGAGTATGATTGGCCTTTGTAACTGTAACACTCCAGAGGCATTAAGGAAAAAGATACACACTTTCCACTAGATGAAACAAAAAGTGTCTGCATAGTGAAGGAAAGTTACTTAAAAGTCAAAGCTAAAGACCAAATTGGAGAGAAAAATGCCTGTAACTGGCACTGTAGGCAGGGCTATTTGTCTAATATATGATGAATTGCTAGAAATCCATAAGTATAAAGTAAAAATGGGCAAAAAACAACCCAGAGGCTGTTGTCTGCTCTGGAATACTCCCAGTAAAAGGAGAGAAGGCCTGTCATTGTGACCCTAGCATTGTTTCTAGATATTACCATGATACATATGGTAAAAATAGCAAGATAGAACCAAGTGGTAATTTTGTACTGAATTAAGATGTAAGATGGGAAAAATCATTGCATTTTCATGGCTATTATTCAGGAAAGTAGTTCTGTTAAGTCTGTATTTTTAGTTGACTGAAGCATTTTGAACTTTATAAGGAAACATTAACTTTCCCCTTTTCTTCACTTTTATAGAGTTTAAAGATTTTCAGAAATATGAAAAAAAGTAAGTTCATTTGTACTTATTTTTTCAAATGTATCCAAAACTTCTGAAATTACACAATTTTTGGTATAATCACCCTATGAAAGAAGTTAACATCATTCCCAAACAGAACTGTGGGCTCCAGCAGCCTAATGTTGGGAAGGGGTTTCTGTTTACAGACAGAATGATAAATACTACAATGTTTGGAATTTTCTACCCATACCAAGATGCTTAGATATAAATGTTATTTAGAACTCCTAGCAGTCTAACCTGAGATTCATTTTCTTTGAACACAGTAACAGCAAAGCATATTGTGAAACAAATGTGTTGGTTTAATGAAACAAGGAAAGCATTGACGCAGTTCCATTTTTACATGGATTACCAGCAGTAAAAGTCTGTTGCTTACTATTTTGCTGTATTGTAATGAAAATAAAAACCCACGAGCTCTTTAAACTCTTTGAATTCTCTTAGACATCTTATTTACAATTACGAGGTCTATAAAACATGATGATATGACTCTTAGAAATTTGATCCACACGGTTAGTCAGGAAGGGCTAAATTGTTGATATTATTCTGATACAATAGGGAGGGACAAAGAACACCAAGGAAACTTGGAAAGCAAACCTCACGTAGATAGTTGGGTGCTACTTTACCCTTCTAGGCTTGTCCTTTATTTTTTCATCCATAAAGTTTATAACCCCAATAGTCTGCCATCATTACCATCATACTTGACCTCTGAGATCATCTTTTAAACACTACAGCTAACGTCTGGTTGGGAAATATACCTTTCCCCCTAGAATTAGTCAAGAATGACTTTAACATTTCAAAAGGAAATTACGGTAACTGGGGAAGTGATGTAGACAAAGACGAACGAGGGACTGACTTGTACAGTCAGCTGGAGTTTATTCGATCAGCTTCTTTAGGAAACACTTTTCTTTCTCTAGATATAACACTATTTTGGGGAGATCAAAGAAACAGTAACTTCAGGTAGATTTATGTTGGCAGATCTTTGGGATGTGGTAGAAGACTGAGCCTTCTTTTTTATGTAAAAAATCCTCTAAATATAGGCTAGCCTGTATTTTTGTTTTTCAGCTACTTTGAATCTATATTCTTTGGCTGCTAAGAACTGTATCAAGTCCTCAAATTGACCCTGGAGTTTAGACCTGCATGAGCTTAGACTTGTATACCTGTCCTCCACCCCTTCCAAATACTCAGGACTGAAGAATTCCCTATGTTCTTTCCCAATCTGGATCTCTCATTGGTCTGACGTTAAGTTTTTAATGAAAATAGCATTTTTATCTGTTACTTTAAGCTAGCATTTCTGGCTGCTTTTTTCTTTATTTCTATGAATATTTTTTGAATGCCTGCTATAGGCCAGATATTGTGAAAGGCACCTGGTGTATGGTGGTCAACAATATAATACTGGCTGGCTCTTAGGATTTTGTGCAACTTAAGTCTAGTGAGGGATTCAAAAATTAAGCAAGTGAGGTCGCAAGCACATATAATAACATGATGGATGCCATTAAAGGAAACAAGAGTAATGAGAGAATGAAAAAAATAAGGTCATTTTACTACTCTGTTCTTTGGGGCAGGGGTCTGACACCCAGCTCCCAAATCAATCATATGGAGTTTTATTCTTTCTCAGTCTTATTATTGCTCAGCCTTAGCTTCGCTTGTTTCTTGCCAGCTTTTCTTAAATTATCCTGTCTATCTTTTGCCTCGGGGCTTTCATCTTTCCACACACCTTTCTTTACTTCTTACTCTCTGGCTTTCTGTGTAGTGGGGTAACTGGCCCCTGAAGTCCTCTTTTTCTTCTTCTTTTTGCTCCCCTTTCTCTTTTCCTCCTTCTATTTATTCTCTCTGCCTTCCAGGTCTGCCTATTCTCCCTCCTGCCTATTGGCCGGCTATTCAGCCCTTTATTAGACCAATCAAATGTTTTAGACAGGCAAAGTAACACAGCTTCATGGGGTTAAACAAATGTAACATAAAGGAATACATCTTTGCATCATTAAACAAATGTAACACATCAGCCTAAACAAATGTAACACATCTTAACTGATATTCTACAATAGTAGGGTGAGGCTGGAAAGACAGGAGAGAAGTAGTTACATTCTTGCTGGTCTTGCTAAGTAGGGTTTAAATTCAATGAGACACCATAAGAGGGTTTAGACCGAGATGCTATGCAATCTGTTTTTATCCTGGTTGCTGTATGGAGAGTGGAGTAGAGGTGACAAAAATGGAACTTGCCAACCATGATGCCCAGTGATCCCCACTTTGAGCAGAAAAAAATTTCAAGTAAATTTTGTTACTCTGTGTATGTGCGCATGTGCTGGTGATACATGCATGCATCATGGGGTGGGGGCACATGCCTCAACTTGTTCAGAGGACAACTTTGTAGAGTTGGTATTTCCCTTCGACCTTTACATGAGTTCCAGGGAACAAGTTCAGGTCCTCAGACTTACAAGGCAAACTCCTTCACCAGATGAGCCCTAGTGAGACACTGTAATTGCTTAGAAATACTACAGTTGCAACTCATAGAATGTCTAGTTAAGGCTAACTGGAGCATAAGCAAAACTAACCGTCTTGTAAGTAAGAATTCAAGTTATTCATGAAGTAGTTAGCTTCTCATTCCATATTGCTTTTTGTCATTCTTGTATATGTATTTGTGTTTGCCTGTGTACACACATCTACGCACTTGTGTGGTCTGAGGTTGATGTCAGGCATCGTCCTCAGTCATGTATCTACCTTACTTTTGAGGTAGGATCTTTCCCTGAATTTAGAGTTTACCAATTAACTATATTAGCTGGTCAGCAAGCCCCAAGGATCCTGCTGTCTTTATTTCCCACTTGCTGGGATTATAGGCACATGATTGCCATGTCTTGCTTTTTGCCTGGGTGTTGGATATCTGAACACAATGCCTCATGGTAGGTAGCTCATCAAGCACTTAACCAAATGAGCCATCCCTCTACCCCAGCTTTGTTTCATTTATAAGCTTATTCATAGGCAGATTTTTTTTTTTTACCATGTGGTTTCAGGCTTCTGATGGAAAAAAATAGGTTCTTCCTGGTTGCTTAAGCAACAGCCTGATGACTAGTGAAAATTGGTCTGATGTTGGACTGGTTCATTTGCCTCTGCCTGAATCAACTCTTACCAGTATATTTAACATCCCTATTAGGCAGGATAATGTGTCTTATATTTAGCCACATAGTTATATATGGTCACTGATTATTCAGTAATGAGATAAGACCTAACCATCTTGTGTGACCATGCCAATGTGCCAACAATGGAAGTCAGCCCAACTTATTAGTCATTTCATTCTTCTGTAAGTAGAAATAGGTCCACTTGATGAGTGGAAACTGAAAATTGAGGAGGAAGTAAAGGGGAAAATTAAGCTGTTTTATCTGGAGAATACACATTGAGAAGGCAGCATAAAATAACTTGAGACAAGTCACAGGTAAAATAACAGTTCCCTCTAATATACATTTGGTGAATCTTTACTGCCTTTGTTAAAAAATAAATAAAAAGAGAGAAAAGAGAAAAGAAAGAGTAATTTTTGGCCTGGAGAGACGGCTCAGTGGTTAAGAGCATTGCCTGCTCTTCCAAAGGTCCTGAGTTCAATTCCCAGCAACCACATGGTGGTCCACAACCACCTGTAATGAGGTCTGGTGCTCTCTTCTGGCCTGCAGGCATACACACAGACAAAATATTGTATACATAATAAATAAATAATTTTTTCAAAAAAAAAAAGAAAGAGTAATCTTCTTTGGGACAAATCTGTTCTCTCAGTTCACACGTAGAGATTATTACCGTTCTTTCCCACCCGTCTTCACCCACTGTGCTCCTGGCTAGCCTCAGTTCCCAGCCCAGGTCTTGACACACAGTACTAAGTATGCACTCAATTGGAAACAACTGAAATCTACTGTGTGTTCTAGTATCCTCCACAAAGGAAGTGTTCTAGAAGCCTAATATTACATATTTATGTGTAAATACATACATGTAGTTCTCACATTGCATTTTGAAATGTTAAGAATAAGCAAAAGAGAATATGTAGTAATTTCTCCTTACTTATAAGTTGTTTTGGAGAAAGTTTCCAAAAACCTGAGAAATCTTTATTTCTGTAAGACAGGCACATATAAAATGTAGATCCAGTTTTACAGAATTCCTTTTAAAACTTGGTAGAAACTGGTACATATTTACATTAAGGTGTTAGGAACACACACACCTTTTTAGGCCTACACATATTAAATACAACAGCAAACCAAACAACATAACAATGACTTTGGGAGGCTATGGCCTGAGCTTAGAATCATCTATGCGAAAAAATTTGCTGGAAGGAAAGAAATTTAGGAGTAGAGTAGAGGACAATGTAAGAGAAAGCTCAGCTCGCCACAGACGAGCTCGTGTGAGATGGGGAAAACACTATGAACTCGTGTGAGATGGGCAAAGCACACTATGAACTCGTGTGAGATGGGCAAAGCACACTATGAACTCGTGTGAGATGGGGAAAGCACACTATAAACTCGTGTGAGATGGGGAAAGCACACTATGAACTGATCAGAGGACAAAGATCAACTTCAAAGCCGAATGTGAATTTTTTTTTTGGGCCACAAATTCTATTAGTTCTTAATAAATACCCAGAGTCAGAATTAGAATTCCCGCTATAGGCCACCAACCAGATTCCAAATCATGACACAGAGACTTGTCATTAGTTATGAATGCTTGGTCTTATCTTAGCTCTTGTTTTTAATCCATTTCTCTTTATCTATGTTTTGCCTCAGGGCTTTTAACCTTTCTTTCATTCTATATACCTTGCTTTCCTGTTTCCTCCTTGTCTGACTAGCTGCTGCCTGGATTCCGGCCCCAATTGTCTCCCTCTCTTTCTACCCCATCCTCTCATTCCTCGGGCCTAGATTTCTTCTCTTGCTTATTCTCTCTGCCCACCAGTCTTGCCTGTCCCTCTATTGCCTAACTATTAGCCATTCAGCTTTTTATTAGACCAATCATGCACCTTAGACTGGCAAGGTGCAATAGCAACACATCTCTCCATAATTAGCAAATTCAGTGTAATCAAATGCAGTGTAATCAAATGCAACCCCTTTACATAGAGTAATATCCCACACCACCATTCCTTTCACACATTTTCTTACATTTTGTGTCCTGTTATATAATCTGTTTGCAAATAAAGTAAATCTTGTTTGGCATGGTTATTCTGGCCTGTAATCTCTGTAGTTGGGACACTGAGGCAGGAGTACCACCACAAGTTCAAGGCCAGCCTGGGTTACATAATGAGTTCAGGCATATAGACTGAGAGCTTCCCCCTCCGTATCTTAATTATAATATAAAAATATAATTTCAACCATTTAGAACATGTTTAATATGATACTGATATATTTATTTTGGAGTATTGCTTGGGAGGAAATGTTTAATTTCAATAATCATGCAAGCAAATAAATGGTAATCTAAATCTGTTGTCATTCATTACCCAACATAATTTTCTTCTGATTACAGGTGTTTGTAATTCTTCCCCACCAAGCAAGCCAGCAGAATGTGTTAAGCCAAAAAATTCCAGCTCCTTTCTGAATTTTGGTATGTGTATTATTTTATAGAATAGTTTAAAATGTATATAAATTGGTGTTGGAGAGATGGCTCAGTGAATTAAGAGTACTGGATACTCTTTCAGAGGACCCAGGTTCAATTAATTTTAAGGTGGTTCACAACTGTCTTTAACTCCAGTTCCAGAGGAGCTGGTGATGCCCTCTGTTGGTCTCTGAAGGCACTGCAAACATGGTGCACAGACATACATGGAAGCAAAACACCAATACATGCAAAATAAATTAATTCTAAAGATTGTAGAAAGATCAGAAAATATAATACTGCTAGGTAGATACACAATTGCCCCAATATAATTTTATTTCAGAGGAAGAATCAGAAAACGAGGGAGCAATCTCTGTCATTATAGTCCTTGTCTAATTTGAGAAAATACTTACTAGAAACTCTATGACTCTATAGTTATGCTCTAGAGTTAAAACTATAAAATTTTTATATAAAAAAGTTTATAAAATTCAGTCTCCATTTCTTTAACTCAATATTTCACTTGTTACTATTTAAAAGTGAAGATTTGTATAAAATTAGTTAAAAACATTCATATGGAACATTGTATGAACTATGAAAAAAATGCAACTTTGCCTTGATTACAAAAGTTTTCTGCTTTCTCCTTTTCCCTGAATCCCTTGAGTGATGTATAGACCATCTGACTTTACATTGCTGTGGCGCTGGTATAAAACCTTACCTGCATCCATGTTGCTTCTTCTCAAACATGCCTAGATTTCATTCAACAGTTTGTGTACTGGAAAGCAACACTTATATTTATTTTCCCTTTAATAATGGCAATATAAGTTGTAAGATCATGTTATTAAAATAGTTCAGCTGCTCTGATGATGCACACCTGTAATTGCAGCATATGGTAAGTTGAGGCAGGAGGATCATGACTTCAGGGCCAGGCTGGGCTTGCATTTCTATCTCAGTTTTTCCCCTAAGTTGAAATAAAAAAAAGCATGTGTTAACTTTTCCTGAATTGACCCATATAGAGAAAACAGCAGTGCAGATCTGTTCTAAAGTGTTAACAACTGGATAGCAAATCAGGTCAAATATAGGCATTTGAAATTTTAGTTGTTCTAAGTAGTCACATTTCCTGTCCTCAGCCCTCTTTCCTGTATACTGGGCTACAGTTAAGGTGCTTGTGCTAAGGAGATGGTTTTGATGTGTGAACTATTTAACCTGAATATTTTTCCTTCTCTTTTATCTTCAGTGGAGTAACATGTATATGAAATCGGATGTGTACACCTCTTTCCAACATTTAAAATCACTAGTTAACAAACATCTTCTTTCAGGTTTCTTTCAACTTTGTCATACAGTGTGTGTGTGTGTGTGTGTGTGTGTGTGTGTGTGTGTGTGTGTGTTGCTATGTATTTCAGGTTGGCCTTGAACTTGTGATCCTCCTATTTTAACCTCCTATGTGTTTGGATTACAGGCAGTTGCCACCATATCTAGCCTACTCTAGTTTTGTTTTTAGACTTAAATTTAGTCACATATGTAAATAGTTACTAGGAAAGGTGATGACATTAAATATTCTGAATATTTTAATGTTTCACTTTCTGCTCTCACTTTAAGTTTCAAACCCTTCTATTTTTCAATTTAAGGCACCAAAGTTGCCAAGTGTCAGATGCTTTGAAAATCTACCACAATGAAAGGAAAAGACAAATAAATGTCACCAGTCTGAATTTCTTTCTGAAAACACCTACTAATAGCCTTTATTTTATGTGAAACTTTTTCTTATTCTTTTTTTGGAGGTAAGGGAAGTGCATTTCAGGAAGTAAAGTAATTAAAACTTATTTAACAACTATTTCTTTCAGGATTGTTTTATATTTTCCAAGTTTTGGAAACATATTTTAGTAGACTCAGAAATTTCTGTGGCTGCATAGATATAGAACTTGATTTGATAACAGCACATAAATAAGTGCTTAATTTTATAAAAGTGAAATTTGTCATCCATGGTGGGTGAATAAAAGAGATAAACAGTGCTATGTATTCAGTTATTGAAGGCTACTATAATCATGGTTCTTCATACAATTATTACCATTAGTTAATTGTAAATGGTCTAAATTTAAATATTAGTAGTATTTGGGTTGGAGGTGTGGCCCAGTGGCAGAGTAATTGCCTTAGCATATGACAAGGCCATTAGTTTGATCTCTAGTATAGCAAAAAGAATATTCTATTTAATTTAAATTTTAATTACTATAGTGCCTTTCCAGTCTATTATTAAATTGATCAAAGAGGGTGTTTAACTTTTTCAATGATGTATTCTAAAATCCAAGTATTCATTTCCACATTTCCACATAAAAGTACTTATTTTCATTCAATTTTTTTTTTTTTTGTCTCCAGGTTTTGGAAATCGTTTTTCAAAACCCAAAGGACCAAGGAACCCACCATCAACTTGGAATATTTAATACACCACTGAATTTATAAGAATATTGGCTGCATATGTTCCTACAAATAAAACTACTAGAATACTGCTATAATATTATTATTATTAATAATATCAATAATGAAGATATAGTGTGTTAATAGCTTTCAAAAGGGAAGCTATATGTAAAAAACTTCCAACAACCTTGTGTTTTCATATTTTTGACATTTAGTTGGGAACTGTCAATAAAGTTTACCATGTTTCAAGCTGGATTTATTTTTCGCTTTTGGAAGTTATTTTATTTTATAATTTATTTTTATTTCATATGCATTTGTGTTTTGCCTGCATGTATATCTGTGTGAAGACGTCAGATCCCCTGAAACTAGAGTTACAGGTAGTTATGAGCTGCCTGCCATGTGGGTGCTTGGAGTTGAACCTGGATCCTCCGAAGAGCAGCCAATGGTCTTAACTGCTGAAAATCTCTCCAGTTCCGCTGTTTTACTTTCTCCGGATATGTAAATTTTTGTTTTGAGATGATGTCTTTTTATGTTAATTTGACTCTTTAAGGCAATCTTCCTGTCACAGCCTCTGGAGGGCTAAGATTATTAAAGGCACACATCAAGCCCTGCACAAGCATTCATTTTAATATAGGCCTGTAAGAATTTGATATTAACTAAAGTTCTCTTTATAAAATATCTTTATGTGTACAAGTTACAAGTGTTTTTTGCCTGCATGTATGGATATATACCACCTATGTGTAGTGCACACCAAGGCCAGGAGAGGGAGTTGGATCCCCTTGAACTGGAATTACAGGTGGTACTTGCTTAGTGGGTTCTGAGAACTGAACCAGCGTCCTTTGCAGGGTTGTAAGTGCTCATAACCGTCTGAGCCGTCTCCCCAACCCTTCTACATTGCTTTAATAGCAAACTTCTTCTTTTTTAATAGACAAGGTCTTGCTATGCAGCCTGGCCTCAAACTAATGGTTCTCCTACTTCAACCTGAAGAATGCTGGCATTACAGGTGTGCTCCATCGTGACTGCCTAAAGGTTTTATTTAAAAAAACAAAAGAAAAACAAAACAAAACACTCTTGCCTTGTGTTTGCAGCACAAAATTACTGCTGTGGCAATGACTGTTCCCAGGGTATTATTTTTGTCTAAATGGAGTATACCTCCCCCACCTTCCCAAATGTGGAAAAGAAATATTAAAGAGAATGATGTACAAATAATGGCAGTGATCATTTTTATATTGCTATAACGGTGTACAACTATATTCCACATTAAGTTTTTTCCAATTCTACAAAAATAATCGACAGCAGTTACTTTTCGCTAGCACTTTAAACTTTAAAATTATTTTGAATTCTTTTTAGATAGTGTTTTCTTCATAGAAAAGGCCCCATATAAACCTGTACAGTTTATGTTCATAATTATTTAAAGGTACTGGTAGTTTGAAAATGTATTTCTGCAGGACTATGGATTCTTCCAATTTCAAATCTACATTTACACAGTAAATAAGTTAATGGATATTGTTTTAAAAGATTCACTTTACTTTCCCATTCAATTGGATATTTTTACTTAAGAAAATACAACCTAGCAATAAATAGTGTTATTTGTGCTTTAATACTTTTCGTTAGGAAAGTGAATGCTAGGACTAACTGAAAGGTATTGTTACTTGCTCATTGCAGTACAACGCATACCCAGTAGGTGTTTAAGAACGCTATTTTAAGCTATAACTTTTATTGCAGAAGTTCATTTTGTCTAAGTTACTTCTCTGGGAACTAGTGTTAAACCATAGTGCTTCTTACATGCTTAGTATATCATGGTAGCCAATTATCAAATCAAATTTCTGAGGAAACACTATTTCCTGACGAACAGGGACGATTTTTTTAAGTGTTGTCGGCTTGACAAAGCTTTTCCACATTTGCAAATTTGTACTTATGGCTTGAAAAAAATTAAACGATTTCTATAGAGAACTTTTCGTTAAGTATAGTTGTATGTTCAACATAAATACTGGATTCTACCTTTTCAAGCACATAGGGAAATCTGACTCTGGCAAGGTGGTGGCTGCGCTCAGGGCACTCCTAGCACCTGCCTTAAGCCTGCAGCTGTAACCACAGCAATGCCACTGAAAACGCTCCTATTTTCCCCCTGAATAGCAACCCCGCTAAACTTTACAACAAAATCGTCATTTTACACGTTCCGAAATTCTTCTTCTCGTCGTTTGTCAAGGGTAAAAGCTGGAGATTCTTTTACCTCACAAAGGCTAGAAGAGAAATACGAAATTGAAAAGTCACTATGGAGACCACCTACTCCGGGCAAGATGAAGAAGGAACACTGCAAGAGGACCGCCTGAACACACCGCCAGACCCTGAAAGCTATTAACATTGTTTGGGCCGTTAGGGCGGTTGGCGGTAACTCGCCGGCCGGCGGCAGTTGCGTCGCACCCCGAAGCGTGCCTGGGCGCACGCTCCTTCTCTGCTCCTCCACTCAGAGAGCCGGGCACACTGCGGGCGGTGGAACTACAACTCCCGCCAGGCCTTGCGCGTCCAGGGCGCTTTACAATAGAAGCTCGGTTGGCGAGGTCTGCAGAGAGGTGCCGGAACTGTCGTTTCCGGCATGTTCTGCTCTACGAGAAGGACGGAGCCGTGGAGGGCGGAGGAGAGACTCCAATGCCCAGCGGGCCCTGCGCGGGCGACGCTTGCGCGAATCGCGGACGGGGGGGCGGTCGGGACATTTAAATGTGTGTTTGTGGGTGAAATGGCTGCGCAGGTCGGAGCGGTTCGCGTAGTACGGGCGGTGGCGGCGCAGGAGGAGCTGGACAAAGAAGGGAAGGAGAAACCCCATGTTGGGGTCTCCCCGCGGGGAGTGAAGCGGCAACGCCGGGCGAGCAGCGGGGGTTCTCAGGAGAAGCGGGGGCGGCCGAGCCAGGACCCCCCTCTCGCTCCCCCTCATCGGCGGCGTCGCAGCCGCCAACATCCCGGGCCGCTGCCTCCAACGAATGCCGCCCCAACCGTCCCGGGCCCTGTTGAACCTCTGCTCCTGCCGCCTCCGCCGCCACCGTCGCTGGCGCCCGCCGGGCCCGCTATCGCTGCCCCGCTGCCGGCCCCGGGTACCTCGGCCCTCTTCACCTTCTCGCCTCTGACGGTGAGCGCGGCCGGGCCCAAGCATAAGGGCCACAAGGAGCGGCACAAGCACCATCACCACCGCAGCTCCGATGGTGACCCTGGCGCCTGCGTTCCGGGCGATCTCAAGCACAAGGACAAGCAGGAAAACGGCGAGAGGAGCGGAGGGGTGCCTCTGATCAAGGCCCCCAAGAGAGGTGAGAGCAGGCGAAGCGCCTGGGGTCGGGCTCTTGATCTTGGTGCCCGTATCCCGCCCCTTTAGGACTGAAAGACGCCGCTCTACTCCCCTGAGCCCACTGGAGTGGACTCCGGATTGCAGACGGTTGCCACAGTTTGACCTACTTGAGGCTTCTCTGTGAGGCCAAGCTGTCAGTTTCCATCCCCGTTTGCAGTCCCCCGGAGCCTTTGCAACGTTTATTTTCAAATTCGGTAGGGTTTCCGCGCCGCGCGGTGCTTGGCATCGGATTAGTAGGTGGGGTACTAAAACCAGCCTTACTGAAGTAAACGTTTGTCACTGATAGTCCCTTCTTGTTTTCGTTCTTTGAAATCTTTAGTTTTTCTCATGCCCGGCACCAAAATATTCACAGGTTTGATTCTGGGCTCTGAGTTTGAATTCTCAAAGAGGTTACACAACTCTTAGCTTCAGCGAGGTTAAAAAAAAATCACTTATGGTATTTCTTTTTCAGCTGGACAAGGTAAAAATAGCTAAAAAAAATTAATATTAGCCTTTTTAGTTCTTAGTATGGCATAGGATTGGTCCGAGGCAGGTTTTTATTGCCCTCTGAATCTTAGAAAGTAGACCCACCATTTCTCTGCAGAGAAGGAAGCGTGCAGTAGGATGTAGATGCAGATTCTAGTTCTGTTTCATTCTGCCCGAGCACTGTTTGAGAATCTCTGCAATTTCAGCAGTCCTTAAAGGTATTTCACATAGAAGACACAGGACTAAGTGTGGTTTTGAGAGAAATTAGGTTAGCCAAAATTGGTGTCTACTAGTGCCAGATCCTTGTAGCATCTGTTTATATTCTTCGTGGAAGAAATGAAGTGTACTTTTGGTCATGTCGGATTTATACTTTGTATATGATATTTATAACTTGTAATATTCGTAATCTTAGTAATACTAGCACCTTAATATGTGTTTGAGTACTGGGACCCCTTCAGTTACTACATGTTAGTGAACTAGTCTTTAAACCTGAGATTTTGAGTATCTTGCATTTTTTTTCCCCATATATTTGGTCTTAGTGCTAACCAGTGTGTGTGTGTGTGTGTGTGTGTGTATGTGTGCGTTTAGGTGTAAATAATAAGTTTTCATTGGACAGAACAGCATCTTTTTCCTTCGGTGGTGTCCAGATATTCTCAGGAAGTAGAGCTGTGGCAGGCTGACCGGTGTGCCAGTTTCCAATCTACAACTATTTTGCATATTAGAGTAGCTTATTTTTTTGCCCTTATTTCCCCACTCCATGGTGTGTGTCCAGACATAGCTACAGGGAATTTTGAATAATCATTTCTTTTAAATTTGTGTTGCAGGAGAGAACACCAGGGCCCAAAATAAAGAAGAGACTTCACCTACATGGTCTCATTACTAAAGATGAAATTTAAATTAAAAAAAAAAATCATAGAACCCAGGCTCCTAAATGTTAGTTCAAGCTTCATCTCTGGTCTGGCCAGCTTTGCTTTCCCTTGCTTCCTTTTTTTCTCTACCTCTTTGCTTACCTTTTCCTTGTGCTTTGAGATTCTCGTTCTGGTGGCAGTCAGGCTGACTAGAAAGTATCAGTCTCTCTTTATGGGGGAAGGTGGTGCTGACATGTGTAGTAATTCACAGTGTGCCTCTCTGAAGACTGTACAGGCCCTGTGTTCTTTTACAATCAGACAAAACAAGTCTCTAATACTGCTGGGTAGACTTTCCTCAGATGATGTAACTGTTCTATATCTGTGCTGTCCAATATGGTAGCCATATGTGACACTTCAGCAGATTTGTGATGTAGCTGTGTGACTGAAAAACTGAAATTTTATTCTAATTTATAACTTGTTGTGTACATGGCTGCTATGTTGGACTGCACAGCTTTTTGCCAATTCGTGAAGAAAAGAAATGGGTTAAAATCAGGCCATTTGAACATTATTCATTTTGGTTTGGATGTAATTGAATTACATACCCAAACTCTATATATTCTGGAGGAAGCAGGGCCCTCTAGTCAGATGTGCTGGAGTGGTCTCAGTATCTGAAACGCACTGGCACTTTAAGAGCTCTGAGCTCGTGCTGAGAAGAAATTGGCTGAACATTGTTTATTACAAGCCTCTGGACCAATACTTGTAAATATCAGTATGTTTAGTTTTGGTACCCTCAGCTTCAGAAGGGATGACTTTGGAAGTAAATTTTGGTTCTAGTATTTACTGTGTGATTAGGATCGAATTAATCTTCTCTTTAACCCTAGTGTTCCTGTTTGTAAAATGGGGTTGGGTATACTCCATTCATATGGTTGTTACAGGGATGAAGAGGGGGCAGTGTATGGAAAGCACTTAAAATAGGGCTTGGCTCATGGAAGGCAGTTAAAGCTGGCTTTTATTTTTACTACTTGGTCCTGTAAACAGCTCTAATAAAGTAGATTGTTGTTTACAGAAAAATCTCATCCTTTTGTGTATGCTAAGATTTTTAGGAATTGTCTAGTTACTTTGAAATAATTATAAATTGCAAAAAATACCATAGAGAAGTCCATTTCCTTTTCCAGCTTACTTCAGTGGTTGTGTCTTACATAACTATTGTATAATATTAACACCAGGAAATTGACATTGGCACAATGTATCATTTTATCATATGTAGATTAGTGTAACCACCACTGTAAACAAGGCACAAAACTCTCTAGAAAGAGCTCTCATGAACATTCCTTTTGCAGCATTAGGCAGTGTCTCCTTACCTTCTCTCCTGTTTCTGACCAGTAAGAATCGCTAGTCTGTTCTCTATCTTTGTAATGTTGTATGTATGTACAATGAGAATATGATGTACTTGGGGTCTTTTGAAGGTAGCCTGTAAACTCAGCATGAGATCATCCATGTGTCAATGGCTCACACTTTTTCCGTCCTGGATAGTATTCTCAGCAAGGGTATACAATGATTTCTTGGATTTAAGGGTATTTGGTGTCTAGTTTGGCACTACTAGAAATAGAGCTTCCCTTTCAGAGTTTTTTTTTTCCCCATTCAGAAGCAAATTTTTATTTCTTTGAGGAATGTTCTTATTAGGTCATGTGGTTAAGTATATATTTAGGGGTTGTTTGTTTATTTTCTTTTTGGTTATTTTTTTTTTATCAGGTTGTCATACAGTTTTTTTATGCCGTGTTTTTTTTCCAAAAAGGGAGCATTCGCTAGATAAACAATCACTGGAACACCTGTAATTGAAAGCTTATTGTTCTTGCATTGAATTTCTCTTGCGCCTTTGTGAAATTACTTGTGCAGATGATGTCTTGGTTTGCTTTCTGTTTCTATGATAAACATCATGACCGTAACAACATAGGAAGGAAAGAGTTTACTTCACAGGTTGTCATAGTCCATCAGGAAAGGAAGTCAGGAGCAGGAACTCAAGGCAGGAACCAGGATGCAGGAACTGAAGCAGACCCCCGAAGGAATGCTGCTAGCTTGCTCTATTTGTTTTCTTCTATCATGATCACCTGCCCAGGTTTGGTACTCTCCAGGCCATCTCACATCAATCATTAATCAAAAAGATGTCCCACAGACTTTCAGTCTGATGGAGGCATTTTCTCAATTGAGGTTCCCGCTCCCCATGTGGCTCTAGTGTATGCCAGATTGACAAAGCTAACCAGCACAACTGAAAGTTTCAGGCCAGCATGGGTTACAGAGCAAGTTCCCAGCCAGCTATGTTGGTAGAGAGCTTGCCTAACTTGCAAAGCCCTGGGTTCAGTTCCCAGCACTGCCCCAACCTGGGTGTGGTAGCACTGGTTGTAATTCCAGCACCTAAAAGGTGGAGGTAGGAGGGTCAGAGGTTTGGGTCATTCTTTCCCACATGAGAACTTGAAGCTGGCCTGGACCCTGAGACATTGTCTCAGAACAAAACAAAAATCAGTTCTTCTGCCTCTTATTTTACAAGTTACTAAGATTGGTTTTCATGTTTCAGATTATGGGAAAAACCTAACACATGAAAAGCATGTGGGATGTAAATTCTATGTCCACAGATAAAGTTTTATTGGAATACAACTGTCTATACCAGTTTTTCATTATAGTAGCAGAGTAGGAGTAGTTGAGGCAGAGACCATATGCCCACAAAGCCTGCTGTGTTCTTTTCTGACTCGAGACATGGAACATGACTAAGAGACCTGCACATCAGCCCAGTAGTTCTCAGTCCAAATTCACGGATAGGCTAATTTCAGATATTACCACTTCAGACACCTGGCATGACTCATAATAGTTAGAAGAAAAACTTGGCATGTGAGTGGGACGTAAAATGATTTTCAGAGGTGAAGTAACATGCTTGAAATTTTCTAATGGTGGAACTGAACACTGGGCTCCTAAGAAAAAACACCTCAGGGTCCACTTCACTCTTTCTGTTCTGTTTGCTGGCTAATGCTTTATAAAGAAATATTAAAAGATTTGCTCTGTCTTGTAAGCAGTGTGCTTCAGACTACCTAAATAGCTCCCTGTATCCTTTTTTATCCTTTTTACCTGATCTTAATTTTTCTCTCTCATTTGTTATTGTTCATAGAAGCATAGACCAAAGATATTCCATCAAAATTAATAGTTTCTTTTTAATTGTTCTTGGTTAATAAGTATGATCTTAATTTATTAAGGAAAGAATAGGAAGATGATTGCCTGCTCTCAACTCCATTATCATCAAACCCTAGACTTGCTCTTCTATGAGTCTTCATAGTCAGCTTTTCTGTTTTCCAGTTTTGACCCCCTTAAGTGCTATCATGTGGAAGTCTTCTGTGCTACCCAAAAGATACTGGGTGTGATGTCACATTTCTGTGATCCCAGCATTTGGGAGACTGACTAAGCATTGCTAGTTGTAACAGGACCCTGTCTCAGAAAAATAGAACGATATCGATAGAAACATGTGATTTGTTTTTGTAGTAGAAATGGAGAATTATTGGGATTGTATTGAGTGTGTGTATATATATACACACATACATACACACGTGCGCTTGCACACACATACACAGTCTCAGTTGTCAGGAACTTCAGGAAATGCTTTTTCCTATCCACCAGAGAGGAAAATATTCTTGTCAGTAAGGCATGAAAACTTCTGTATAGCATAATAATGCCATCTTTGTGATCATGAATTGTAAAGGCATTATATGTAGTGAATACAGTAATATTTTTCTATATTGGGACCTCATACAGGCTAGCATCTAAAGTCCATTAATTGTAATTAATGGATAATAACTGGATAATCTTAGATAATAATCTGCCAGAGTGTTTAGGGAGAGGTGGATAGGAGAGGTGGAAAGGAAGAAAGTATACTGTATTGTAGTGGAAGACTGAATTTTGGAGTTAGGTGGATCTGAAATTTGACTGTCAGCAAATTTATGACCTAATAAAAGTTACATCTTGTTTCAGATTCTGCTTCAATCTTTGAAAAAGAATTTCTGTGTCTTCTGGACTGAAATTTTGGATTAAAATGAGATAACGAATAAGGTCCTAATAGACATTTTTAGTGAGTCATCTATTTTTCCCTCAGACTTTCTCCAATTTTGTGTTTCATTTGTGGTATACTATCCCATACACTGGGTCAATAATTTCTAGATTTAATCTGATATCCCAGAGTTCTTGACAAGTATTTAAAGGAATGTTATTCAACCCTTATGATGCAGATTCATTCTCTTTAAATTCTCTTTAACCCTTGCAATGACATCTAACATGAGTGTTAATACTGTTTTAAGGCAAGAAAACAAAGGTTTGGGGGTTTCTGGGTTTGTCCAGAGACTAATAAGCATCAGAGCTGAGATAGGAATCTCAGTCTTCACTGTGAAGCATCCCGATGGGCTATAGCCCAGGCTAGCTTTGACCCCACAACTCTCCTACCTTACTGTGGGTTCTGGATTACAGGGCACATAAATATCCAGCTTCAGCTTGTTCTGTATGTGTTTGCGTGTTCATGGTCTTACTGGTATGGTACGCATGTGGAGGCCAGAGTTCTGTCTCAGGAGTCACTCTTCATGGAACTTGCCCTTTGTTTTAAGACAGTCTCTCCCAGGGCCTTGGCTCATCTGTTAGATGGACTGGCCAGTGAGCTCCAGGGATTCTCCCCAGTGTTGGGGTTCCAACCACTTTACTATGGTTGGCTTTTTGAGGTGCTTGTCGGGGATTGAACTCAGGTCCTCATACATGTGTACAAGTCCTTCACCAGCAGAGCTATTGCTTGTCGGGGATTGAACTCAGGTCCTCAT